>NC_041382.1:10238302-10241037 GCF_002162155.2 Triticum dicoccoides | reverse complement strand
CTGGCGTGCTGGCGGCGGTGGCTGCGCGGGCTAGGTGGGGCGTGCCTGTGCGTGGTTGGCGGGGCTCGGCCTCTCGATCCAGATCCGGATCGGGTCCGTCCGACGGGCTGCACGTGGGCGGCGCGGGCCGTGGCGGCGGGGTGGCGCGGCTGGAGGTCGTCGGCGCGCCGGTGCGTGGAGCCGCGGGGGCGGCGAGCGGCTGGTGCGGGAGGTCGTGGCGGCGGGTGGATCTGGCGTGGCGGCAGGTGCGACGAGGCAGGGCGTCGGTGGCGGGCTCTGGTGGCCTGGGCCGGCTCCTGGCTTGGCGCTGAGGTGGTGCGGGTCGCGGGCGACATGGATCTGTGGGCGGCCGCCCCTGCCCTGGCTTCGGGCGGGTGGGGGTGACGGCGCAGTGGTGGTGGCTGGCGGGGCGTGTTGGTCGAGTCTGCGTCAGATCCTCCCTGGTCTGGCGCTCGGACGTCGACGGACGACGCGAGGAGGCATCTCCGGTGAGCTTCCATTGCTGCAGCTACGGGGTAATTTGGTCTCCCTCGTCGGCGGGCTCGCGGTTGCCGATGGCCTCGCGGAGATGTGTGTCAGCTTCCATGGTGGGGCGACATGGGGGTCCTCCTTCTCCCCCTTTCCCCGTGTTCGGCGGGGAGCTTGGTTGGAGGAATGGGTGGCCTCGATGCGGTCGCGTCACCTGTCGCCGGCACGATTTGCCGGTCCAGATTCGTCCGCTCCCCTTTCTCCCCCTTTCCTCGGCCGTGGGCGTGTTGGCACAGGTTTACCAGCGGAGCGTCGGCGGGTGGTTCCGTCGGTCGAGGGCCATCGGTTGGTCCAAAGTTGGGGCCTTTGTGTTGGTCTCGGGGTTGTCTGGTTGCAGGGCGGCGGCTCTGGCGGCGGGAGGCGCGACGTTCGTGGGCGGAGCGTGCGTCTTAGGTGTGGGCAGGCAAACATGGCCGCATGGGTGGCGTGGTTGCGGGCGGACGACAGAGTTCAGGTTGATCGGTGGGGTGTGAGTGCCGGGGTACACCACTTGTCCAGTCCTCTGACTGGCCGACGGTGGCGGTGGCCGTTGCCGCCGTACCCTTCCTGAAGGCTCCGTCGCGGTATTCACACCCTTGTCGTCTTGCTCCGGGTGAAAACCTGATCTCCGCTAATCGGGCGGTGGCGGCTACCCATGGTCGTATCCTTCTTGGAGGCACCGCTTTGGAGGCCTGGCTTCGTTTTGGTCCGGTTCACCTCTCTATTGGTTGTCGGTGGGGTGGTGTGTCGGTGCCTGGCACCTTTGTATCTTGCCTTGGGTGTGTGCGGTGTGTGCGGTGTTCGGTATCTCGGATGTATTCGGTGATGTTTGCTTTATAATATAAAGCGGGGGGAAACCCTTTTTCGGAATAACGAGATCAACAAAAAAGTAAAATAAATAGAGGCCGGATTAAGAAGAGAAGAGGAAAAAGGTCGACATTGATGCAAGCACGTGAAGTGTGCAGGAAACGGCCGACCAGAGCGTGGTGTTGAGTTGGGACTTGTGGAAGTAAACACTGGCCGCCGAATGCACTATAAACGAGTCTAATGGGTGAGATTTGTGTACAATTGGAATCAACATCTCTCCCTCTATGTGTGTCTGAGGTTAGTTAACTAATGGCAATATGAAAGAAACACACTTTGATCTTCTGATGTGTGTCAGAGGTCAGGAATTATCTTTGTTCTATGCCATATATCAACATAGTAACAATTTTTCTTAGTTATTAAAGCTTGGAGACATCTCCATTGTCCCGAAGGCAAGACTTAACGTTATAACATTTTTATATTAATTTTTTCTATAATGTGATATAACTTGTCATTAAACATAATTTGTTTCTGCTAAAATACAGTATTTGATATATATTATTTTCGATAGAGTTTTTAGCTATAATAAGTAGCATGAACAATATAAACATGTTCATGTATGTATGCACACGTTTGTTATATTCGTTTTTGCAAAATTCTATTTTCTTAAAAAAACATTTGCATTTAGTTTGTGTTTGTATGAAACTTTGTTGATACAAGTATTTTATTGTAACTCATGACAAACAAATATAACGACATTATGTGTTCTTATGTACCCTTTTCATATGAACGGTAGATATTAGTATAGTACATCGAAAAAAAATTGATAGAAGTTTCTAGAGCACGAGACTGAGTAGCTTTGGCGTGAATAATCAAATACTTCATTGCGAAATGTGAACTAGTAGTATGTCTTCGAAACCCATCATCCTCTATTTCATTGTGTGATGCGGTTGGGGCAATAGTTTGCGACTGACACATGCATGCTTTGTATTTTTAAATCAAAATCATGCAATTTGTGTTATGCATGACAGTTTAGCATTCAAATTTATGTAACTCGGCACTCTTGTTCATTAAATTTTACCTTGATTATCTCTAGCAAAAAATGCATCTTGCCTAAACCATGTACCTATTTCGGAGATACCAGCGACTTGTCTTGTCATCAACTCACTCGATACCATTCCTATTAGATTGGATTTTTGAATTCACCGATCCGACTTTATTGGTTTTACAAGCAAAATAAATCAGATCAAACAAACTAGAAAAAAATTTGCATCAAAGGTTAGTTAAAGTTTTCAACTCGAGCTTCAACTTTTGCATGTTGATGTTCCACCATGACTCTACTCAAGATATCGCAAGAAACCAAACTTGCACAAGCTTGACAAACCCGAATGGTTCATAATACAGTTTTTATAATTCAAGTTCAT
>NC_041382.1:10221151-10238164 GCF_002162155.2 Triticum dicoccoides | reverse complement strand
GGGGGGGCATGTTTATAGAGGATGACAAGTCATGCGGTTCAGAGTGGAGATGATTTCCTCCTTCTCGCTAGAAAATTCCTCTACCAATTGGTTCTTATAGTCCGGTGCCCATGAATCAACTCTCACGTGTGCGAGTCGCTTGTACTTTTTGATGTGTGGTTAGATTTCCAATCCTATCCCAGCCACACATGGATGCACGCAACATGAGTCCTCCTAACCCAAGAGGTTAGCGATGGTGGTCAGTTGACAGCCATCCTTTTGTCCAGCTGTCATAACAACACACTCTAAAACACAAAATTAAGTCTCGTCGAGAATGAGCAGTATGATGGAAGTTATAATCAAACCCCATTCAGGTGCACGAATTATCTCCACTGTTCAACTTCATCACGATGGGTGTGGATTGTACAAGCTTGCCGGTGCATCTGGAATCCCATGCAGGTTAGCTACTTTACCTGATAAGGTTCGGTATTTTTAAAACGGTTTTGTGTCTATCAATGTAGAGCCCTCTCATCACAGGAAGAGACACATTAACAGGTCTAAAACATGTCTATGTTGGGGGTTTTGTCTGTAGCATTGGTTGCATCCTTAGTAGTTTAAAGAATAATACATTATCAGGACATGTCTCACTAGCAAGATCACAATTCACAAGGACATATCTCCCAATGGGCTTGGATGAACAAACAATATGCAATATCCACACTGCCAAGACGAAAAGAAAGGAAACAGAGGATAAATCCTCCTCTACCCCTCACATCCACAAAGATCACAACTCCCATGAGAATTAGACCAACATCGTATATATCACTATGGTTTCCTTGCATAGCTATTCGTTTCTAAAGTCTAAAGCAACATCATAGCAAGTGAGGAGAAGCTTGGAAAACCACTACATAATGATCTACAACGAACTTACTAGTGAATCATGCGTCACTCCAACATTTTCCTAAATGCCCATAAACTTTACTTATAGATTGTCTTACAATTAATACCAACATAAATTATGCACTTCTACATGTCTAGCCACAGATACATTTAAACATAAAAAGGATCTCTGCCCATGTCCAAGACATTTGTAAACTAGACATGATTATCTACTCATGTAAAATTCTAAATTCAGCAAAAATGTGCATTGTATAGAGCTATATATTTCCCTTTTCTAATGAATGTCCAGATCTTCGGTGTAGCTAGCAAATGATGTTCCAATTCAGCTCAGGGTTGTCGAACACCTCCATTAGAGACGACATGTCCAAGTCCCCCTGGTCAAACTTTTCGAAGTCTGTCGCTGCTCCAGCCATTTTGCCACTTTGAGTTAGGTCCATACAAGGGTCGTTGTTTGTGCCATTTCTAGTGTTGTCATCCCTACAACTGTGATGACCATAGTACACAACAATGTACTTCGGAGTTTCATCTTCACAATTAAGAGTTCTGTTATGCTCCTGTTGTTGGATTGTCTTGGTTGCTGAGCAGTTCCGTTCCGTGTAGGCGCATTTGTAGTAGCTCCTGTTTAATTGCAAGTTTGATTAGTTATGCATTACAATGAAGAATTAGTTCCTTCATAACATGTACATATGACAACTACTTTCATTAGCGAAAGTCGCCCCCAAATTGATTGAAAAGACAAGACATCCAAACGACTGAGTAGGTCATCATGCGAGAAAGTTAGCAACGTAAAAGAGAGCGACATGGACATGACAGGCCTAACTTGACTGCCATGGCCTAAGCCTAGTCTTACCCTTCATCCCCCTTGCCATCCGCTCTCCATAGATCCAAATAGACTTGAAGAAACTGTGAACAAAATAGAATGACGAGGGAGGAGACAAAGCATATGCGGCGAGGATTCCTCAAGAGTGGCGAAAGGAGAGAGATGGTACCAAGAGACATAGCAGAAAGAGATCTATTGGGCTGTGTGGCCTGTTGGAGTAGGGTAGCTACTCGCAACAGCTCCCGTTCCCCTCAAAACTATGTATGCCCCCAATGTATTTTTCATAACTGAACCGATAAGTCTCACTCATCTCAGATAAGGGAAGCAGAAATGTAGGTTGATGTGGCCTCAAAAGAAAAAGGAAATGTAGGTTGATGTAGTAGTAATGTGACGATATATATGCTTGAATGACTGTTTGGTAGTAGTATGGATACCTAGCATGTTGCCTCCCGTTGATTTTCTTCTGGCCATATTTTCTCCAATGATGGCCATCATAATGTGGAACAATCGTTACAAGTGATCTTGATCGCTTTTCGTTGTTCCTCCTACATAGCATGCATACATATATATTAGTGGCAAATAATTAATTAATTAGCGAGATATATGAAAGAGTACCAATATATCAAAGAATGGCAGTGCTACAACGTACTCCCTCACATTCCGAATTATAAGATGTTATAACTTTTTCCACGAATCAGTGTATGTAGACATGTTTTTCTGTGTTTATTCGCTCATTTCAGTCAGTATGTAGTTCATATTAAAATATACAAAAAGCCTTATAATTCGGACATTGGTAATAGTATGTATTACGTGTTAGTGATGAACTGATGATGCAATTTGAAATCCAGCTAAATCATGTCGCAAAAACAAATGAATTGAGACTAGAATATAATCAAGGGTCTTTTTGAAATGATATAATCAAGAGTCTTATTGGCAAATCAAGAACCTTCTCTTCTGACCAGCGTTGCTGATCACGGGCTTCTCCTCTTGTCCCTCGCCGGCGCCGTTGGAGATAACGTCGCCAAGGACGAAGGCCGCCGCCGATTCACCGCCTGCGGCGGTGATACTCTGGAGCCTGGAGATGACGCCATTGATGCAGTCAATCACGCCATCAAAGAGGTCGACGGCGAGGCCGGCTGACCTGCTGTCGCGAAGCGCAGGAAGAATGAGCGCTCGGAGCTGAATCACGAGCTCCTGCTGCCGCCTAAGCAACGAGTCCATCTCCGAGCCGCCATGGACGACCATCATGCTGCTGCTCGTCATCTTGTTATCCATGCATATGCAATCAGCTCGTGCGCGGAATCTAATGTATAGTAGACTGTAGAGTTAAGCTGCACGCACCAACCTTATATAGTACTATGTTGCCTCCTACTAATTTGTCCAACTTTACAGGGGCTCTGCACAGGGGAGATGGGTGCATATGATATATTTGATGGATCGAGGCGCAACAACCCCGGCCTGGTCAAAAGTCTCAGCTGACTGACCGACGACGTGCCGCTCCTCCTCGTCCAAGTATGTAATGATCAGTGTGGTCTACATATGTTGTATTTGTCAACTTTATGTAATGATGAATATGTGGTCTCAAAAAAAAAAAAGATGTCCACGCCTAGAGGAGGAAGAGGAGCAATGACGGTTGGTTGGAAGAAGATGGATGGTGGGCTGTTGGATAATTATCCAACGGTCGAGATTTAGATCGGGAAATTGATTGACCCATTTAATTTTTTTTCACGCACCTGTTGAATATGTGCGCCACATAAGTTACAACTCCTAAGCTGCCTATGGCAATCCCAGCCCGTTCTAAGTACTACTATTTCGGTAATCCTAAATACAAGCATATATAGAAAGCATGCTACTCCCTCTGTAAAGAAATATAAGAGTGTTTAGAACACTACTTTAGTGATCTAAACGCTCGGAGAGAGTATATATGCTGCTACTCTATATGCTGGTATCAGTCAAGGGATTAGCAAGTAAAGGACCAAAAACAGACAAGGCTATAATAATACATGAAAAGTAGCTCCAAATAAGTGCTTATATTATCTTAGAAGCAGACCATAGACCGAACTATGAGCGTGGACATCACCAAAGAAATGGATATACAATACTACTTTGAGGAAAACTTAACCTGAGGTGCCTAATTTAAGATGGCGGCGGCCATCTGCACTGCACCATCCTGGCTAGTTCCTTTTCCACGTGCAATAGCCTAGCTAGCATTTATTTTTGCAAGTGGGTACGAAACTATGAATACGATACCATATATAGCTGCCACAACATTGTCGTATACTCCCTGTAGCATGGTCTTATGTATAACGAAAATTAAACTAAGATGGCCTCATGAATGAGCTTTTGGATGGTGCTCAGTAGGAGCCAAGCAATGTTTCTTGAAATTATAGTCAATGTACTGATTTGGCTTATTATGTGGCTAGACCTCGACGACAAATGATGTGTGATTGTATCAACTTTGAGGAGTAAGCAAACTCTAACAGGTCACTTATGGGCTTGGCATATCCATGGGCTAGATAATTTCCATATTTCCCCTGCAATTTTGTGTTGTTGTCGTGTTTCAGTCAAGCGGCATCTTTATTGTCCATATGTATGCCACTTATGTATTTGTCCACAATGTGAAATATGAGTAAACACAAGGGTTGATGTAATTAGTAGTATTTACATGGTTGCTACTGGTAGGCATAGTAGTATTTACTTAGTTACTACCTAGAATATATGGATATGTTAAGGGTTGATGTAATTATCTCTACTCAAATGCATTGCATCGTAGGTAGCTTGAAATTATAGAAGGATATGGTCCGTAGCAACGATCGTATGTCCTGGTCCAAGTCGGTCTTCTCCTGGTCCAGAAACTCAAAGTAATAGTGAGGAAACAAGAAACATGTCTAGATAGCAGACCCATGCAGCGTGGGATCTGTATGCATTGATCATGAATTCATTCACTGAACTTTCCTTATAATAAGCGAGACAACCATGTAGGATCGATGATAGATCAATGATGGTTTTTTTTAGAAACATCAATGACGGTAGTTGAAAGGATGGATGTATTTCTCTACTTATGGTGATGTACTATTTTGGGCCCTTATAGACAAAGATATATATAAATTCATAGAGGTGTACAAAGGAATGATCGATAATGAAGTAATGGTTTGCGCCGTGGATTACATCGTCTTGTTCCTTCTAACCTTACTTTGAGAAGTGTATGGGTCCACAAATCCACTATAATTACATAAATATTTCTACTTACTTACAAATAAAAGTAACTATTGATCCATGGATCAATTACTACACCAGTACAAAAATGGCTTTTTCAGATAGTGGTGGTGTTGGCATATTTGATACGACAACTTTATTAGGTTAGTGTTGGCGTTTGAAAATTATTGAACACCACTTGTAGGTGGGACCAACAGTTGGTACAAGGTGTCATATAGTGGTGACATGGCATAACGTCGAACGCCAACACTATTATGTTTACCTGTGGCATGTCATGTGTTCCCACATCAACACTATATGACATGGGGTCTATTTTTCGTAATTACTTTTATTTGTAATTATTTATTCTTAGTTGATTAAAATGTTTTTGAGTAATAATTAAATATTTCGCCAAAAATCTAGGAATTTAATTTCTTAAATTAATAATATTAGTATTTTATAAATGGTGAATTATTTTCGACACTTCTAATAGTTTTACCTTTTTATTTTTCTAAAATTGTTATTTTTTTAATATTATATTGTAGTTAATTTTATTAAATTTCGAATGTTGTAACTAGAAATGGTAACATTTTTATCATATATTTTAAGTCGTTTTATTTTCTTCAATTTTTTTTGTAAATGGTGGTGAATAGTTTTAATTATATTAGTCAAAATATATTGTAGTTGTTTTTTTGAAACTAAGAATATTTAAATTGGACATGCTATCATTTTCAAAAGTATGTTTAGTATTTCATTGTTTTTATTAAAGTAAAAATATTTTTTTCATTTTTATTAAAGTACTAGTATTATTTTGAGTCTTTTAATAAATTAAAAATTTGTAATTACTGGCTGACTGGTCTATTGGGCCTAGCCCAAGAGTGCATCAGAAGCACTCAAAACGGAGGGGCCACGACCACCTCGCCCCGTCTTTCTCTCTCTCACTCTGCTTGTGCTCTCTCTTAGCCTCTCTAGATCCCCTTCTGTCGCTGCTCGTCGTCGGGCGATTCCAGCCACTTTCGGCACGCACCGGTGCTTTATAAATTATGAACTCATTTTTACAATGTTTTATAAATATCTTCCATAGAATATTAATTCCTTGTATCATTTCTAAGTTGAATGTCATATATCAGTCCTTGTTACTTTCAATATAAAACTAAATAAATCAGATGTCTGAACTAACAAAAGAAATGTTTTGACAAAATTTGAGAGAAGTGAGGTTCAATCCCAGGCCACATAATTGGTAGTCTAAGCCTTGGCCCAATAATAACCTTAGTTGTGTTCCTTTGTTGTCTATCGTAGAAGCCAACAATTTTATTTGACCGAAATTTATATAATGGACCGAACAATTTTATGTTAAAAATCCGGATGGACCAATGGATAGGTGAACCGATAGTCGGACTGGTGAAAATCTGAACCGACAAACTCAATGCTTCGGTCAGTAGTCCACTTGTTTTTAATGTGAGGCTTAGTTTGACAATACAATTTTTAGAAACCCGTTGTAATTGAAAACCTTGGCATTCCGATGGGTGGGCAAGGAATATGGGTGCTCCTAACCAGCACTTCAGGCGCCGGCTGGCTCTACCGGCGCTTGCTAGCAACGCATAGCGAGCCGGCCCACCAACTGACTGAACTAAGCAAATGCAAAGAAAAAGAAAGAATAAATATTAATTGAAAATATGCGACCACTGGAATTTGAACTCTGCACGACAACATTCGTGGCTTGATGCATTAACCACTAGATCAAGCTAGTTTTTCCTTACAATTCCGTCCTAGTTAACGTTTCCTTTAGTAAAACAAATATAAATTATTTTGAAAAAAGAAAAGGTAAATTTTAATACAAAATCAATGATTTTTAGAAATGTTCATTGATTTTGATAAAACACTATTTTGAAAAAAGTTCATCAATTTTGTAAAAAAAGAAAAAGAGTTCACCGAGTTGAAAAAAAGTTCAACGATTTTGGAAAATAGTTTATCGATTTTGAAAAGAGTTCATCAATTTTGAGAAAAAGTTCATGGATTTGAAAAAAAACATCAATTTTGAAAAATACTTCATCAATTTTGAAAAAAGTTCCTTGATTTTGAAAAAAAGTTTATCGATTTTGAAAAAGAGTTCACGAATTTGAAAAGGTTCATCAGATTTTGATTAGAAAAAGTTCAAGAAATTGGAAAAGTTCATGCATTTAACAAAGAAAAACAAAGAACAAAACCGTTCAAACAAAGGAGAAAAAGGAACAGAAAAAAGTTGTTTGGCTGGTGATGTTACCTTAAAACTTCGGTTTTTCTCAGTTTTATCAAAACTACCAAGTTGTTTGGCTAGTGATGTTACCTAATCTAGCATTAGTTGTGGGTACGGTATGGGCATAAGGTCTTGCCCCGTGGGTCACCCAATGGGTCGCCCAATTATCTGACATGTGGGCCCTTCAGTGCACAAAATACACTACCCCTAGCATCCAACAGCCATCTATGGTGAAAAAACACTAATAAGAAGCAAAACACCAGACCACACCACGACCACATCCACCGATATGAAAATCCCTCTCCCTTACTCAAGGCCTCTGCTTCATCAGTTGCTTGTTCAGTCCAAGGCCTCACGCAGGTAAAGGTCAGCCCATATATTGTGTTATATTTTTGGCCCAACGTACAATATGCAGCCCACGCAGCTAAAGGCTGGTGCACAGGCAAAGGAACAGACTAACAGTTTAGTCCCACCTCGCGTAGAGCATGAGAAGGAACCAGCTTCCTATCTACTCTCTCCATTCCAAAATATAGTGCGTCCATGCTTGCCGAGGTCCAAATTTGACCATAAATTTAACCAACGAGAACAACTGCGGCGGGAGAAAAAAAATATAATTGAAAACTTCATTTGGATACGAATTCACTGATATAAATTTTGCTCCCACCGCAGTCGGTCTTGTTAGTTAAATTTATGGTCAAAGTCGAATCACAAAAATAGAGAAAGCACTATATTTTAAAACGGTGGGAGTATATAAGAAGGTGTGACCTATCACAGCTGCCAGATGGGCGTCGTACGGCAAAACATGTACTATTTTTGAAGCATAAAAAAGAATTAATATTTATTTCAAACCCGATGAATGCCCGAATGGGTCGGGTTACCCATCGGGTTCAGGCGTGGATCTGTATGTATGCCCATGGATAGGGTCGTGGGCAAAGGGTTAGACCCATTTACTTATCGAGCATGGGTCTGATAGAGGCCGACTCGGTGAAACCCGACCCAACTGTCAGGTTGAGTCACTGATGTTGAAGGCTTCAACTAACACACCTAAAAAATCAATGAAGCTGAATTCGCTCATGATTGGAGAAGAGAGTGTTTTTTAGGCTAAGAGAGATGAACGACTCGCATGTGACAGGCGGCCAGAGGCCCAAAAGAAGTATCCGGGACACCGAGTAAACGGAAGCTAGTCTAACAAATCAAGAAATAAAATTATGACTTGGTTGCCATATATAATAGAAAGAGGAAAAATAGTAGGCGGTTGCATCTGATTTTCTTATCTCTACTACTTAAACTTTGTTATCCCGTTACAACGCACGGACATTGTTCTAGTATACAAAGCGATGTCAATTGCGCTCTCTCTCATGATTTCTCTCTGTTCTGTTTAGAAAAAAGAGATCCAAACCTCTTTTTCAAATACTGCAAGAAAATCATGGTTCCTGAGATAGCATAATATAATTTACAAAACTTTAGTTTTTGTTTCATCTAAACGCCTTAAACTATTTAATACCATTTTTTTTGAGAAACCACAGTATTTCCAAAAAAAGTGCAAAAATACTTTGCATCCAAACACACCCTGAGTGATATATATGCTGGCCGTGCGTTACCGCTGCTAGCATCGCTACACGCACTTCTTGCAAAAGAAAAAAAGCATCCCTACGCGCACAAACCAAATACTCCCTCTGTCTCTATCAATTTCTTTTAAGTTTGTTGATTAAAGTTATACAAAAATATTAACGTACAGAATGCGAAATAAATATCCTTCGGAAATATATTTCGGAAATTTGGGCTGATTCATGGGACCCAGCCGTCAGCGCCTCTAAGCAGGAACCGATCCCCCAATCTCCTCCTTCCCGGACCTGCCATGGCGGAGATCGACTGGCGACCAACCGTCGGCGACCCCCTGCCCTGGCTCCGACCGGCCGCCGCGCCCTCCTACAGCGGGCGTGTAGCCTCCTCGTCTCTGCTCGTAGTTGTTGGTCGTCGGCCGTGGACGTGTAGCCCAGCGACTGGTTTGGATCCGAGTACCCCGGCGCCTTTCCGATGAGCCGCCTAGGAAGACCATTGAACTATTTTGAATTCGTTACGCTCTGCTTCTTGTTGAAATTAGTAGTACGTACGTATGTATTTAGTCTTTGTTTTTAGATCAACACATGCTCTCCGCCATTGTGATGAATCACTTCACGTCTGGCTAAAGCGATTGTGTTCAAGACAGAAAAAACACTTGCACCACCAGCATAGGAAAACAGGGGCTTGACATCAAGGAGTTCTTCACCGCTCCAAGTGCATCCCCAGCCTTCTCTCTGTTCTTGAGAAGCTTTTGTAAAGCGATTGTGTTCAAGACAGAAAAAACACTTGCACCACCAGCAGGGGAAAATTCTGAATATTTTGTGCTTCATGACGGGCAGCCCAGAACTTGGCTCAGTCATCACTCTGGGTTTGCAAAGTCATTTTCCTGCTTAGAAATGTACACTGTCCGGTGGAAGGGCGTCCAGTCCAGGGATATAAAGTTCAGAACAGTTATGTCTTGGTTCCACAGCAGCTCTTCGTTTTTTCTGCTCCTTCTGGATTAGTACAGGTTAAGGGCTGACCATTTCCAAATTTCTTCCAAGCCAGAAAAGATAAGACGCACACTTCTGCACACATGTCTCTTTTGGTTTATGCAGCCTCATGTTCAACTCTTTGATCAAAGAAAATAATAACACGGCTTCAATGGAGAATAAGATGAAGAGTCATAGTGTCCTTGGGCGAGTCCTCTGAGAAGTTTCAGATATATATAGCTTCACCCAGCTTTGGCAATTGATCCTTAATTTGCGGTACATCATTCCTCAAGTGGCAGTAAAGTGAGCGGGCTCTCAAACACACATATATACATGGAGGTAATATTTTCTGCTGCTATGGGTGAGCTTGCCAGTAGATCCATATCTTTCCTGGTGGACAGAAACCTGAAGCAGTGGACAACAGCGACAACCACCTCTCCGTGCATAAAGGGAACCATCTCTTCAGCGGGCACCGCAGCCATGCTAGTTCCTGTATTAGTCGATTCTGATAGCAGCCTAACAAAAAGGTTAATGTTGAACACTGGGGAGTCCAACAGAGGAAGCAAGCAGTTTGCTGACCCTTGGCAGGTCGTGGAACACCGTTATCTGTCAAGACTGCAAACAGGAGAAAATTCTGAATGTTTTGTTCTTCATGATTGCAGGGTCACTTTCATGCTTAGAAATGTATGCCAGTCAGGAAAGGGATATACACTGTCTGGTGGAAGGTTGAGTAGCAAGCAACTGGAGAAAAGGAGGGCGTCATGGCATTGAAATTTCAAAACAGTAAGTCTTGGTTTCACACCAGCTCTTCGTTTTTGTATGCTCCTTCTAGACTAGCAGGTCGAGCATGTGTGTGACAATGAAAGGGTGCACAACCACTTCTTTCAGATTTTGTGTTTCAGTGGGGATGATCTAAAAGATGCAAGTCTAGAGACCCTAAGAGATGGCGGTAGAATCAAGCATCGAAACCGTGGCATGGGCGGTGCAAGGACACTGATCATTATTGAGCTATTTCTGGACATCGACAAGTCCGAATGGAAAAGGTTGTATTCATCTGCAAGAAGCTGCATCGGAAACGGCAGTAAGATCATAATCACGAGCCGGTCCGACAAGATCTCAAACTTTGGAACCACAGAACCCCTCAGATTACAGTTCTTTACTCAAGAAGCATACTGGTACTTCTTCAAGGTGCGTACGTTTGGGAGCACGAGCACGGAGGACCACCCGAAGCTCGCAGCAATGGCCATGGAAATGGCCAGGCTGGCGAATGGGTGCTTCATAACTGCGACCATCTTCAGTGTACTATTGAAAGCAAATTTTGACCACCGTTTCTGGAGCATGGCCCTTGCAACCGTCAGGAATTTTATCGAGACGAACATGTCAGTGTATGGCGAGAGTTTCGCTGACCCCTGGCAGATGGCGGAGCCAGTATATGTCAGGAGAGCAAAGAAAACTTCGTCTAAATGGTTAATGATTTTTGGTGACTACCAGACATGTGCTGCTGAAACTGAAGCTGAAGATCACGAGATGGTTAGCGTACAAGACCTTTTCCTTGGAAGCGTGAGGCCTCGAGGAAAATTCAAGGTCCATGCATGGACATCTCACCTGGAGCCTCACTACAATTACATATTTCACTGTGAGATTCAAAGACCACAGCGTCTGGTCGCCAGAAACAAGCGCTGTCGCCGAGCCGTCGCTCCGACCGGCCACCACGTCGCAGAGCCAGCTGCCCGTCTTCTGGTCGTGTACCACCCCCGTTGCTGCTCGCGGCTGTGGTTGGTCGCCGACGGCGGTCGCCGACGGCTCCAAGTACCTCGCCGCCTTCGAATACCATGCCGTGGTGCTTCAGTGAGTTTCCCACAATCCAGTACTATCTGAATTTGCTATGATCTGCTTCTTGTAGAAAGTAGTACTAGTAATTTTGTTAGCCTTTGTGTTTAGATCAACAGGCTCTCTCTGCCCTGTTCCATCTTCACTCAAATAAAACAAGTCGTCACAGCAGTTTTAGCCCAATTAAATCTGTCTGAAGTCTGAACATACAAGAGCAGTGTCGGTGTGGCATGCATCAAAAAATACTGCAGCATATCTTGCCAGCCGCAGCTTAGGATAGTAAAACAGGTGATCCAGCATAATTTGGCTGAACACATGAACCAGCATAGGAGAAAACAGGGTATTGTGCCAGACGGCAACTTAGTTCTTCAGCAGCTGTGGCCGCTGGGACTGCCGTCGCTTTTCTCTCCGTCAGCAGCAAGAAAGCATTGTTCCATCGACACGTCCACCTCTCGGGGCATAAATGCAAACCATCTCTTCAGCGGTCGCAACAGCCGCGTTAGTTCTTGTATTAGTCGATTCTGAAGCAGCCTCAGTAAAGAGGTTAATGTTGGAACACTAGAGAGTCCAACTGAAGAAGCAAGCAGTTTGCTGACCCTTGGCAGGCCGTGAAACACCGTTATCTGTCAAGACTGCAAACAGGAGAAAATTCTGAATATTTTGTGCTTCATAATTGCAGGGTCACTTTCATGCTTAGAAATGTTTGCCAGGCAGGAAAGGGATGTAGACTGTCCGGCGGAAGGTTGAGTAGCACCTGCAAAAAACGAAGGGCGTTAAGCGGTCGAAAATTCAGAACAGTTAAGTCTTGGTTACACACCGGCTCCTCGTTTTTTTCTGCTCCTTCTAGACTAGTAGATGTCACGAGATGACCATTTCCAAATTTCTTCTAAGTCAAAAAAGATAAGACACAACTTCTGCACACATGTCTCTTTCGGTTTATACAACCTCATATTCAACTCTTTGATCAAAGAAAAGAACAACATGGCT
The DNA here is from genome assembly GCF_002162155.2 of Triticum dicoccoides. Taxonomy (NCBI): domain Eukaryota; kingdom Viridiplantae; phylum Streptophyta; class Magnoliopsida; order Poales; family Poaceae; genus Triticum; species Triticum dicoccoides. The sequence goes on along the minus strand of NC_041382.1, from coordinate 10,225,683 downwards.
TCAACTGGAGAAGTAAGATGAAGACTCAGTGTCCTTGGGTGAGTCCTCTGAGAAGTTTCAGATATATATATATATATATATATAGCTTCACCCAGCTTTAGCAATTGATCCATTGCAGTCCTGTATTCCTCAAGAGGCACAAAGGCCAGGGGGTTCTCAAACACACATACATGGAGGTAATATTTTCTGCTGCTATGGGTGAGCTTGCCAGTAGATCCATATCTTTCCTGGTGGACAGATACCTGAAGCAGCGGTCAGCGGAGGCAACCGAGGAGGAGAGGCTGCACAGCCTGCAACGGCTGCTACTGCGGCTTCATGTCGTCGTCAAGGAGGCAGATGACCGGCTCATTACAAACCAGGCCATGCTGCATCAACTCAGCATACTGAGACAGGAGTACAGGGGGTATTACACCCTCGATATGTTCAGTTGCCGAGCACATGAAGATGACAGGACAAAAGATTACTCTTTTGCCCCATCTAAGTTCAACCCTGCAAAGCGTGTATGTTTCTACAGTGGCAACAGTGAAGGTGCAGCACAGGCTGAGCTGCTGGAGCAAGTTATTTGCAGCTTGCGGAACACCATTGAAGATGTGAGTGAGTTCGTCATGTTTCTAAACAGCTACCCATGTCTGCACCTTCAACCGTACAACATGTATCTGCTGCTGGACAAATGCATGTTCGGACGCCAAATGGAGATGGAACTTGTGATGAACTTCCTGTTGCAAGCAGAGACTGCTCCTGGCACTGCTGATCATCTGGCTGTCTTGCCAATCATTGGTCCCAGGAAAGTTGGAAAGAGCACCCTGGTCGAGCATGTATGCAACGATGAAAGGGTCCGCAACCACTTCTCTCAAATTTTGTTTTTGAATGGAGATGATCTTAAAGATGCAAGTGTAGAGACCCTAAGAGATGGAGGTAGAATCAAGCATAAAAACCGTGTGGTGGGTGGTGGAAGGACATTGATCATCATTGAGCTACTTCTGGATATTGAGGAGCCTGTATGGAAGAGGTTGTATTCAGCTGCGAAAAGTCGCATCATGAGTGGAAGTAAGATGATAATTGTGAGCCGCTCTGACAAGATCGCAAGCTTTGGAACCACAGAACCCCTCAGATTACAGTTCTTGACTCATGAAGCATACTGGTACTTCTTCAAGGTGCGTTCCTTTGGGAGCACGAGAGCAGAGGACCACCCGAAGCTCGCATCAATGGCCATGGAGATGGTCAATTTGACGAGTGGGTGCTTCATGTCTGCAAACATCGTCAGTGGAATACTGAAACCAAATTTTAACCCCCATTTCTGGAGCATGGTGCTTGCAGTCCTCAGGAATTTGAAGAAGACAAACATGTCAGTGTATGGGGATCGTTTCACTCTTCCTTGGAAGATGGCGGAGCCAACTTATCTCAGGAGGGTGAATAAAAATTCTTCTGAATGTGTCGTGTTGTTTCTTGACTACGAGACATGTTCTGCTGAAACTGGACCTGAAGCTCTCAGGATGATGAGCGCGCAAGATCTTCTCTTTGGAAGTGTGAGGCTTCCAGGGAAATTCAAGGTCCATGCATGGACATCCCACCTGCCGCCTCACTACAGCTACATCGTTCACTGTGAGGTACAGAGGCCACATCGCATGGTCACAAGTAACAAGCGTTTTCAGAAGAGTAGTGGCTAATTAAATTGTCTAGTCATTTATCCAACACTCGAAGCTCATGCATGGTTCATGGTTCACAAAAACTTGAAGAGAAGTAATCAGAGTAGGTACAGGTTGTGAGATAAGAGCCTGAGACTGTTCTTCTTTCTGAAATACCATTTTCTCTTCTTTTTGGAAAATTCTGAAATAGTATAAATTTTACTGTTATTTTTTATATCCCAACTGTAAGTAATAGGCAATTAGGCACACTGTATGGGTCAGTAGTTTGGGAAGTTTCTTTGGGTTGCTGATATTAGCCAGGTACCTCTGTCTTTTTTATCATGTGTACTGACCAGTGAGAAGCCATGCAAGTTTCTTTGACTGTTTCCATTTGTCCGCCTAATCTTTTCCTATTGCCATGAGACCACAGGACGATGCAAAGATGTTCTGCTAATACTAAAGGTGATATCATTATGTCGACTGTCAATGCATTGTTTGTTTATTTTTGCTTTTGGACAAAATAGACCGCAGATCGCCACAAAGTTTGAAGTGAGGTCTGCATCCACATCTGAAAAAGAAAAACGAAACCTTTCGGATTCTACAGTGCGTCAAGTAATTTTAGAGACGGTGACAAGTCAAACATGCATTTTTTGGAAGTAAGGAGTATTTCTGTGGGGCCCAACTTTCAGCGCCTGCTCTCAGCGGTAAGAACCGATCCCCAATCTAGTTCTTTCGTTCTCAGGAAGACGTGTTTCTTCCTCCAACCAAGAGGCGCTCTACTGCTCTTGCTTGATGCTGCAGCCATGTGCTCTGCGGAGCCTGTGGGCGGCCGATGGCAGTCGTTGTAGCAGTGCTCCTGCTACGACGTAGTGTTGCCTGTGAGTTCTCCTTTTTCGGCTTTTTCAATCTGAACTGGTTCCGGTTTCTGTATTTTCGCAACTGAATTTGAGAGCCTAGTTGCAGGATTCATACAATAACACAGATAAAATATATATGTTTGGGAGTGATTTTACTGAGATTGATTACATTACAGAGCAAAAAGTTGAGGCCCAACCATGACAAGGGGCGGCCAGGATGTAAACGAATACAAGGATAGATGCCCAGTGCTGCTCCCAAACCGTGGCTTTAGTGCAACAAAGCTATTGTTGGAAAGTTAATGTTTAGAAAGAAGTTAGCCGTCAGATGTAGGATCCACATTCCTAGTGAGACTGCCTCGCGACACGAAACAGCAAGTAGTCACCTAGTCGGCGCTGTAACAGAGCGAGCTGCAGCTTTCATTCTTTGGAGTTAACTGTTGATTTCATCAGGTTTTTCAGGTTCAGATCCTGACAAAAGCTCTGCACTTGCCACGGCTGCTACTCAAGTTTGTAGTGCCATCCACCTCCTCATAAAGCAGGTGCCGCATGATCTAATAAAGCATTGGTTGATTGGATACAACCTTAAATATTACACACATATATAATATTGTTGGTTGGTCCTTGCATGGTCTCAATAATAGCAAATGCTCATGGCAATCATGATTTCGGTATTTGAATCTGAACTGGTTTCAGTTTATGTATTTTCACACAAAAAAGTAATCATTCCGGGAAGCTTACCCAGGATCTTGCTGTGTATGTAGCACTTCCTTTAATCTAATTGAAACTTGGAAATGCAAATGTGGTCTCTAATCTGCAAGTTTAGCCCAGCACATTGGTAGTTTCAGCCTAGCAACTTGTCAATACATTTTCGTGGCATCCATCCAGGCAGGCATGCACATGTACACCTTTTTTTGTGATATTCTTTCGAGAGAAAAAACAAACAAAGGAAAGCTCTGCACTAGGCATACCTGCTACACTCCACTTTGTAGTGCCATCCACCTCGTACGGCATGCATTTTATGATCTAGAATTGAAGTATGAGCTGATTGGATAGGACCTTAAATATTAGACTTATGGTATTGTTGGTTGGTACTTGCATCGCATGGTCTCAATAACAAACAAATGTTTATGACAAGGCCTAATGACAATCATGATTACTAATTATATTCAAACCATAGCCGCCCCAGAGTGGATAATTATATTTCCATGCATACGTAGTGTTTTTTTTGAAAGGCACGCATACTTAGTGTTGGTTGGGCCCTTCTGTTGGAAGCAGAAATGGCCAACAGGAACTGGATTGAGAAAAAAAAACTGGAGAAGGGCAAGGTTCTTCATTGAGAATTAATTTCTGATGGCAGATTCCTAATTTTTATTGGTTTTTGCTGGTGTGAATTCTGAGTATTTGGTGGTGAAAACTCTGAAACTAGAGGTATGAGATTCTGGAGATACTATAATACACTACGGTAGCGCTAACTAGACTCTTGGCCCCCTCCCCCTTCCTCCCCCGCGGCGTCGCCTCCTCGGCGGCGCAGCCCTCGGATGGCTTCGGTGCCCGCTCCCCTCGATGCCCCGCCTGCTGCTGCCTCCTACTTGGAGGCCCTGCTCGCACCAGGGGGGCCGGCTTCGCATTCATTGCCGGCATGCCCGGCTGTGCAATCAAGACGGAGTCTGGATGGGGGAGATCCAGTGGATAGCACGGCGGGTGAAAGGCTGCGCTCCATCATTGTAGCCCCAACCCGCGTGCCTGCTGCTGCGGCCTCCGCCTCGCCCATTGATGGCCGCATTGATGGGGATGGATGGAAGATGGTGGGGAGGGGTAGGCGGCCGCCTTATTATCAGCGCCCTCCTCCGCGCCGCAAGACAAAGCAGACCCACCTCAAGGCGCTCCTACTGAAAAAAGCTTGGGGGAAGTGTTTCAAGTGTCTTGAGCCGGACCACAGAATCGCAGAGTGTAGAAATCGGGCGAGGTGCTTGATCTGTGGTGAGGTCGGGCACAGAGCGAAGTGGTGTGGTGCGCGGAATCCAGTGCGTGGAGGCGAGGAAGGAGCGGA
>NC_041382.1:10210379-10220998 GCF_002162155.2 Triticum dicoccoides | reverse complement strand
ATCTGCGGTCCACCCTGCGATGGAGGCACCGGCGGCAGACCCTGAGGCTAGGCGTGGCCTGGTCGTCGGTACTGCGCGCCGGACGGCGGCCCTGGCGGAGGCGGAGAGGAGGCTTTCAAGGTCCGCCGTGGTCGCTGTGGTGGTCGGCTCTCCACTCCCGTTCGAGCTCGTCGACGTCAAGAGGGCGCTCGCTCTGCGGTTCCGCATCAGCCAGGCGGCGGTCAAGGTCTCGCTGAGGGCCTTGGGAGAGCTCTTGGTTGTCTTTGATGATGCGGCAGTCCGGGACAAGGTGGTTGGCGGCCGGGGATCGCTGGTGCTCGGGCGTGTCACATTCATGGTGGCGCCGTGGTCGCGATTCCGGCGTGCCTCCCCGGCAAAGTTGCTTTACAAGGTGCGAGTCTGTCTGGAGGGTGTGCCAGAGCATGCGTGGGACGTGGACTCCGTGACGCCGCTGTTTGATCCCTCTATGCTCATCGACGGGATTGATGACGAGGTGCGGAGTGAAGAGGAGACCGGATGCCTGCGCCTCTGGGTGTGGATGGACTCAGTGGAGAAGCTGAAGACAAGGGGGATCCTGCAGCTGGAGGAGCCATGGGAGGCGGGGTCACCCGGCGCGCACTACCCGGAGCTCAATATCATGGAAGAAGCAGCGCCAAGGTGGGGAAAGGTTGGCATGCTAGGCCACCCTGTTCTCATCCACCTCGATCACGTGGTGGACTTCTCCTGTCCGCCGGCCTCTAGCCCGGACAGCGGGATGAGTATCGACAGCGGGATCAGCGGGCCGCCGTCGGACGACGGGACGGTGCCGGAGTGGCCGGGCAGATGGGGATACCGATGGTTCCTTAGCTACGAGGATGGAGATTTCCTGCCGCCACCCCCGCGGCAACCGGCTCGTTCTCGCTTGAGGTTCCCTGACGCGGGCGGCGATGGTGGTGGCGGGCGAAGGAGGACATACGGCTCTAGGGAAGGCTTTCTTCAAGCTAGCGCGGGCATGAGGCATGCTGGGGCAGATCGACAGAGCCAGGAGGGAAGAAGTCGGGGGGCTGGCCATGACGGCGGTGGTCGGAGGCATTCCGGCCGTCCGGCGGGAGGTGACCCGCCGCTCATTGATACGGCTGCGGTGGACGTGGGCTTGCCAGGGGTGGACCCATTCTTCGGGTCTGTTGACGCCCCCATGCTCTTTGATCAGCGGCATGGCGATGCGGAAAACGCAGACCAGGAAGGGAAGGGAGCGGGTAACAGGAGGAGATGGTGGCAGACGAGGATAGCCCTGCCCGTGAAAGTCTGACCTCCCTGTGCGCAGCTGCGCCGAGCTGGCTGCATGAGCTGGGGCAGCAACATAATGGAGAGACAGGGCAAGAAGAGGAAGGAGGGAGGACGAGCATCGGGGAAGCGGGCGACGTGCATGGCCATTTGCATGCAAGTGTGCCCATTGGTGTTGCCGATCTGCCACCGATGGACCAGAGGGCGGAGCGCGTGGGGGCCCCCACGCATGTGCCGGCACCCGCTCGGCAAGATGGGATTGCGGCGACTGCGGAGGTGGAGATATTTGGGCCGCACTCGCCGCGCACGAGCCCGGATGGAGAGGGCCTGGCCCTTTTCGAGGGGGCGATAGACCGTGGGCGTGGGGAGGAGCGAGGCCCACCACCGCCCGGGGCCTTGTCCTTGGGCGGTCAACCTGATGCGACCCAGGATGTGGTGCGGGGCGAGCCAGGGGACGGACCGGCAGATCCACTTCTCTCGTTCCTCATAAGCCGCTCCCCCATCCCCCCCGGCGGCGGCCCTGCTGGCAACTCTAGCGGCCGCTTGCGAGCTGGAAGGGCGGCCGGTAGTGAAGCCCTCCAAGAGAAGTAGCGGCCGGCTGGCGGCTAAACCAACCGCGGGGTGGTCTACTATGGACAAGGTCCAGATGGTGCTGCTGAAGAAGAGTGACATCTGGGCGGGGGACGCGCCGCAGGCGACAGCGTCGAAGGCTGAGCTCCAGAGGTACAGGGAGATGTACAAGAAACCACTGCCTGGGAAATTTATCGCCGCGGTTGAAGCCCTGCTCGACGCTTCTAGCGGCCAGAAAGGGGCGTGCAAGTCAGGGCCGGTTGTCTTTACCTGAATGTTGTCTGTCAGTGTTCTGCTCATCGCGTGCCCTGGTTAGTTCCCTATGTTAGAGCTGCTAATGTGCTTGGCTGTTAGGTGTTGGGAGGGGTGTTGGAGTCAAAGATCTGTTTCCTTTGGGATGACTAGTCATCGATTGTACTCTGTGCGTTGGATTGCTTGTTCTGTAACCGAGTTGGCCCAGTTTGTTTTATGGATTGTTCTTTCTTGAATTGGAATGTGAGGGGCTTAAACAACCCAGCGAAGAGGAGGGCGATTCAGATTTTTGCTGCTGAGCTTAAGTGCAGTGTTGTCTGTCTTCAAGAGACGAAGATCAGTGACATGGCTCGAAGCATTGTGGTGGACACACTGGGGCCGCGCTTCGCCGATAACTTCATCTCACTACCGGCTGTTGGCTCGAGGGGGGGGGGGGGTATTCTCATTGCTTGCTCCGACGACTACGAGATTGTGGCAGAGCCCCTGGCGGCCGGTGAATTCTCGATCTCTGGGACAATTAGGAGAAGGGTTGATGGAGTTTGCTGGTCGATTACGGGCGTTTATGGGCCACAATTGGAGGCGGACAAGGTTCGATTCATTGACGAGCTGAAGAGTATCAAGCATCATATGCTGCCGCAATGGATGATGATGGGAGACTTCAATATGATCACCCAAGCAAGTGACAAAAGCAACAACAACATCAACAGGCGGATGATGGGCAGGTTTAGAGCAACCATTGATGACTTGGAATTGATTGAGTTTCCGCTGTTTGGGAGAAGATTTATTTGGTCCAGCGAGCGCGAGAATGTAACCCTCACCAAGATCGACCGGGTCATGGTGTCTGGCGAGTGGGAAGCGGCGTTTCCCCACTATCAACTGTCTCCTGCATCAACAAATATATCCGACCATTGCCCGCTTGTGCTCAAACGAATGGATGCAACCCCTCATATTCCGTTCTGAGAACCACTGGCTAAATTGCCCAGACTTTGAGGACATTGTGGCCCAGGCATGGACAAAAGAGGTCAAGTCCAGAGACCCAATCAGGGTACTGCACACCAAAATGTCAAGGACAGCAAAGGCTCTCAGAATTTGGAACAAGCACAAGAGGAGATGGGTCGTATTCATGTCCGGGTTAGCTAACGAGGTCATCTTCCAACTTGATCTGGCGCAAGAGGAGAGGGCTCTTTCCGATGAGGAGAGACACCTGAGAGGTCTGCTCAAAGCTAAGCTGTTGGGTATTGCGGTGGTTGACAGGGCAAGGTGGCGGCAAAAATCCAGAATTACTGAGATAAAAGAGGGGGACGCAAGTACCCGATTTTTCCACCTAAGAGCGAGCGACCGCCGGTGGAAGAATCACATTCCGGTCCTACTGGGAAGAGATGGGCCGGTTTCCGATCATGTTGGGAAGGCTGACATCCTCAGAGATCGGTTAAAAAATCTGATGGGTACGCCTTTTGTGCGATCTGCAACACTGAATTGGGAGGAGCTGGGGATGCCGCGAGGACAACTAGAGCACCTGGACGGGGCGTTCACGGAGACTGAGCTTTTAGCGGCGATCAAAGAAATGCATGGTGAGAAAGCACCGGGGGCTGATGGATTCACTGGGGCTTTCTTCAAGTGATGTTGGACGATCATAAAAACGGATCTCCTGGCCACTGTTAACTGTGTTCACAATCTGCGCGGAAGGAATTGGGATCTGCTTAATACTGCGAATGTTGTTTTGATTCCTAAGCGTGCCGACGCGCAGGATCCAGGAGATTTTAGGCCAATAAGCCTAATGCACAGCGTTCCGAAGCTGGTCAGCAAGATGCTCGCTTCCCGGCTGGCTCCAGAAATCCACAACCTGATCACACATAATCAGAGTGCCTTCATTCAAGGACGGTCCATCCAAGACAATTTTCTATACGTCAAGAATGTGATCAAAGCGGCTCACTTGGCGAAATCCCCTCTGGTCTTCCTAAAGCTCGATATAGCCAAGGCTTTCGATTCCGTGTCATGGGGATATCTATTTGAAGTCATGGAGGCCATGGGATTTGGGCAAAGATGGAGGGACATGATTGCTCTGATCTTGGCATCCTCCTCCTCCAGAATTCTGTTGAATGGAACGCCCGGCTCACCTTTTACCCACATGCGTGGCTTGAGGCAGGGAGACCCACTGTCCCCCCTGTTGTTTATCATTGCTATGGAACCACTGCAGAGACTGCTTGATATGGCCACCGAGAAAAAATATTTTGAAGCCTTTGCGAACGCGAGTTGCCAGATTCCGGGCGAGTTTCTATGCCGATGATGCTGCGCTCTTCATCAACCCGGCGCGAGAAGAGATTACTGCTGTCCATGCCATTCTGGAAATGTTTGGGAATGCCTCTGGACTCAAAACAAACATGGCAAAATCAGTGGCGTACCCTGTTGTTTTCCAGGACAGGGCTTTGCAACAGTTGTTGATTGATGCTGGGATTGTGCAAGGCTCTCTTCCCTGCCAATACTTGGGATTGCCCCTTGGGATTCGAAAACCAAAGAGAGTTGAGATTCAACCGCTGATTGATAAAATGGCCGGAAAAATTTCTTTGAGAAAAGGCAGAATGCTTAATAGGAGAGGAAGATTAGTGTACATCAATTCGGTGGTCACGGCAACGACAGCTTACTTCTTGGTAGCCTTTGCCCCGGATAAGTGGTTTATTAAGAAGGTGGATAAGTTGAGAAGAAACTTTCTTTGGGAGGCTGCAGATGCAAACATTGGAGGGAAAAGCCTTGTCAACTGGAAGCAAGTTTGCTCCCCGATAAGATGTGGTGGACTAGGGGTCAAAAACATTGACTGCTTCAGCCGTGCTCTCCGTCTAAGGTGGGAATGGTTTCGATGGGAAGATGAGGATAGGCCATGGAAGGGATCGACGACGCCTTGCGATGAGATGGATAAGCAGCTGTTTACGAGCTGCACGTCGATTCGGCTTGGAAACGGCAACATTGCGGCGTTCTGGAGGGACCGATGGTTAAACAGGGAGGCCCCATGTCTTATGTATCCTGAGCTATACCAACTGGCCAGATTCAAGAAGATGTCGGTTAGAGAGGCGCTCAACAATGGAAGATGGATGCTTGGGTTACAGAGAATGACAACAGATGGGCAGCTCAATCAATTCGTTCGACTCTGGGAGGAACTTCAGTTGATCCAGCTCACGGACAGCAAAGACAAGATCCTCTAGAACCTGACCGCTAATCGAAAATACTCTGCCGTCTCTGCTTATGATGCCCACTTTGTTGCAAGGATCAACAAGCCTGGGCTGGCCCAAGTGTGGAGGGGCAAGATGGAAGGAAAAGTTAAATTCTACTTATGGTTGTTGCTGCAGAACAGAAATTGGACGACGGATCGTCTGCAAGCGAGGGGATTGCCGCACAATGACCTATGTTGCTTTTGTGATCAAGAAAAGGAGACGGCCGAACACATCGCCCTGGCCTGCTGCTTTGCGAAAGAGGTTTGGCTCCAGTTCCAGCAAGCTGATGAAAGGATGGGCATGCTGGCCTCCTCGGCAACATCCATTGGAGAGTGGTGGTCTCGGCTATGCACATGCGATGGAACCAAGGACAAAAACAGAGATGCAATCACACTTGCTGCTTACATAGTGTGGAACCTGTGGAAAGAAAGAAACCGTAGGGTATTTGAGCAGAAGGAGATGACGCTGACTGCACTTGCTGGACTGATAAGAGAAGATGTCAAGATTTTCTACGAGGCCAACAAAGAGGCGGGCGCTGGGGACACATAAAAACCCATGGCGTCTTCTCTTATTCTTTTTCTTTCTCTCTCTCCTGCCAATACTCTCTGACGAAAGATCGGACTCTTGGTCCGGATTTGTCCGAACCGTGTAAAACCTCTATTCTTCTTTAATGCAAAAGCAGAGCTCCTGCTGTTCACGTCAAAATAATACACTACAGTTGTTTCTCTTTGGAGGGAAATCGGAATGGTTTATACAGATGAGATTATATTTCCCATGAGACATATACTCCGATGCAAACCAAGGTGTGCTCTTGCTATACTTCTTAACCAAGTGCTGTTGGACCTATCTTCGCTACTGAGTACTCCCTCCATTCCAAAATAGATGACTCAATTTCGTACTAACTTTGTACTAAAGTTAGTATAAAGTTGAGTCATCTATTTTGGAACGGAGGAAGTAGGTAGCAATAATGAGTGGCTGGTGCATGTCTTAATTAATTAAGCCACTGTGACATTACTTTTAAATAAGTATGGTTGGAGGCTCAAAAGTAGTTGTTTTCTTCTATGCGCATTGCTTGCTTCTTCTTTTTTATGTAATAAAGAAAAAAGGGTACGTACTGTTCCACTTTCGAATTCTGGTATTTAAGTTCCAGCCAAGCACTGCCCTAAGTGCCGCCATCTCTCTATGCTGCTACTTCCTGCTTGGACTTCGGTAGAGCAACTCTGGTGCTGCTGTTACAGGTTTTTCCACTGTCACATTTCACTGCACTTGTATATGTGCATTTCGATATCGATTGTCTATGCCAGTTATTTTGGCCTGTCTAACGAGCATACATTTTAGTGCTAGTAGTAAAAACACTGGTAAATTCATTAGTTCCCACCGATTTTCTTCACGTGTTCAGGGCCTCTCAACAGGAATCAATCCTCAATTCCCTGTTAGTTGCTCCTGCTCCAGGATTCACCCTCGTTGCCTTCTTGCCGTGGCTTGGACTGAGCAGGCTGTTAACAACCTCCTAGGGCATCACATGCTCTGGGAGTATAGTATTGTTGGTTGATTGAATGCAGCCTGTGCACTGCATTTATCCACCTAATCCATGAGAAATAATGGAGGCACATGCTTGAGACTGTATTTATCCACCTAATTCGTCTTTTCCTTCCTAATTTAGTATTGACAAGCTAAACAAATGATTAGTTGGCTTGACAGACGCATCCAGCGCGCACGTTCACATGTGAATCCTCACTATTTTCAGTGTTCTTAATTTCTTGATTCTTTGGTACTCCTTGTTGCCTAGCTCTGCATTGGTCTTGACTTGGCACTTGACGCACTGTTTTGACCTTTTTTGTAAACTTTAGCGCGATCTGACCACGATCTGAAATTTTTTCGTCATCTGACCCTTTTCCTACCGCCATCGTCCTTCGCGGTAGGGTAACACAGCCTACCACCGAGGGCTATGGCGGTAGGATTTGATTGCGCCGTCACGGCCGTTTGAGGTTGAAAATACCCTATCGCCATAGTCCTTGGCGATAGGGGCTGGAATGTATATATTGGCTAGCGCATGTAGGTTTACCAGGTTGGTGTTGGGTTCGAGCCTTCCTTAGGTCATTTTTTTTGTGTGCAATAAACAATAAATAATTTGTACAATCAATATTAGGATATGAATTGTTGATAAAAATATAGTTTTACTTATCTGTAAATGTTTTATAAAATCCTCGCAAAGATATAAACGAATATGATGTGATAAAAAAATTGTCCAATTAATGTTAAGGCATGGGTTATTTATATAAATATTTTTTTTGAAACTGCTCAATCCATCTTAAACTGCTCAACACTTTTGGAATCAGTCGTACTTCTAATTTGCAGTTTGTATATGTTCTTTTGAAACTTGTGTTCTGACATTGGAACCCAAGAAAGGATGAAATACGGCTCTATGACCATTTATTTATCCTCTTCCATATCGACAAATAATTTGCTTATCCAGTGGTTGTACTACTTCCTGCTATTTTTCTTAGTTAGTTTAAAGTTCGAAAGACCATTGCACACCATGATTTGTAACAGTGTTTGGATGATAATACTGAGAACGAACTTACATCGTATTTGATCTTATTGGAGAGGTCATTTTTGTATCGCAAAATTTATAACATAGTAGCAACTAAACCATCGTCTGTGATCATTCAACTAGTTAAATTAAAGGTCGGATCTTTCTGATTATTGTGGGAATTTCTAGATAATTTCTATATTTTTAAGCATGCAGGACGAGAGCAATGGCTGGAGGGCCTATAGACTTCTGGAATGCGTGGGCGGTTCAGAGCCTGGTGCTGACGAGCCTAACTCTGCAGGTTGCCCTCGTCCTGTTAGCGGGGATCCGGCGGCGTGGCACATCCTGGCGTACGTTCAGGTTCATGCTCTGGCTGGCGTACCAGCTCGCCGACGCCACCGCGATATATGCTCTCGGCCACCTCTCATTCGACGGTGCCACACCCCGCGAGCATCGCCTGGTTGCGTTCTGGGCGCCGTTTCTCTTGCTGCACCTTGGCGGCCCAGACAACATCACCGCCTACTCGCTCGAAGACAACATGTTGTGGCTGCGACACCTACTTAATCTCGTTTTGCAGGTGCTGGGAGCTTCCTACGTCCTCTACAAGCATTACATCGGCACTCAAGACATGCTCCTTCTCGCCGCCATCTTGATGTTCGTCGTCGGTGTTGTCAAATATGGCGAGAGGACATGGGCGCTCAGGTGCGGCAACATGGACATCATCCGGGGCTCCCTCAAGAAGAAACCACCTTCCAGATGTGACCTTCTTTACCTTGAGTATGAGCTCCCACAAGGTGGATGCAAGGGTAGTGTCGATGAAGAAGAATTCCTCATGCGGCATGCTCATTCCCTGTTTCAGTTCTGCAAGCGCGCAATAGTTGAATCGTCAGAGGACAGGGACCCGGCCAACCCTGAAATCAAAGTTCTTGACCACCTCACACATGAACAGTGGTATGTGGTGATGGAGTTGGAGCTGTCACTGCTCTACGACATCCTGTACACAAAGGCAGGCGTGGTGCACACCTCATTTGGTTACTGTGTCTGTATCGCCTCACCAGCCGCTGCTGCAGCAGCGCTGTTGTTCTTCCAGTTCAGTGGCAAAGATGGTAACAGCAGAGTAGATGTTGCTATCACCTACATCTTACTGGGTGGTGCGTTACTCCTGGAGATAAGATCCCTGCTGAGTGCACTTGGGTCTAGTTGGACACTCCCCTTCCTGTGTGCCACAAGATGGAATTTCCTGAAACATGCATTTCTCTGCAGGGGGAGATGGGATCGGCTTCGCCGTTGGATAGTATCTCTTCACCGGCTCATAAAGGTCATGAGAGTTAGTGGGTGCTTGAGGCCGGCAAGGAGGTGGTCAGGTACTGTGGGGCAATATAACATGTTGCATTTGTGCAGCCGTCCCAGCAAAAGGAACAGTCCTCTGCCCGGTAGATTTGCCATGATGCTGGGATTCGAGGAGTGGTGGAACAGGGAGCATCACTCACAGACCGCCAGGATTTCAGAGTACCTGAAGGAGGAATTGAGGCTTTACATTCATGAATTAGTCAGGGAGGGCCACGTGAGCACCCAAGGCATTGTCAGGAAAAAATGGGGTGAGTATGCAATCCAGTGGAAATGTAGGAAGCTGTACAAAAAGCTCACAGGCGACCTGCTAGGCGTTGAGTTCCAAGAGGGCATCATTATCTGGCACATCGCCACCGACCTCTACCTCCTCGACGACAAGCACACTGGGATGGAAATCATGGAAGGCCAAGCAATGTATGACTCGGTGAGGGTGTTGTCCAACTACATGATGTTCCTCCTGGTGGAACGTCCCTACATGTTACCAGGCCTTGCCCAGAGCAGATTGTACCGGCGGACCTGTGAGAATCTAGTCAAAATATGGGGCCAAGAAGGCCAAACGCACCCAGCCCCCAGCTGGCGCGACATGTTCCGCCTTCGTGATGGCCCCAATTCCCGCTCTAGTCTCCAACGGAGAAAGAAGCTCGCCGACATGGTACAAGAAAAGAAACCAAAAGCCGGCCCTGAAACCCCCCGTCTCAGTTACGCAATCGACGTAGCCAAAGAACTGGCCAGTAACGACGAGAACGTAGACCGTGAGTGCAACTCATTGCAGGTGCTCCTCTTCGTGTGGATGGATTTCCTGGTCCACGCGGCAAACAGGTGTAGCAGGGAGTCCCATGCCAAGAAGCTTAGCAGTGGAGGTGAGTTCACAACCGTCCTCTGGCTTCTCATCGAGCACCTCCACCAACTAGTCGAGCCTAAACCAGCGGAGGACGACGATGAAATTAAGGGCACCCAGCGCGCACCCGTGGACAAATAGTTGTAAGAATGTAATGTGTCCCTGGACAAAAAAAGGGTTTCCTCTTAATCAAATAGCGCACAGGCTATATATTGTGTACTGTATAAGAGTGAGGACGTCCTGCACGCGGCGACCCCTGATGCGTGCTATCTCGCTATTCATTTTAACTGTTGGGATCGGTGCCTTTGTATTCTATCTATTTTTTTCAAAAAACCTTATACGATGGTAGGGGGTTCCTGCATTTGCATTTTAGTAAGAAAAGGGATGATCTAGTTTATAAGGAAAACTGGATCCAGAAAACCTAACATTGCCTGGTTAATTAGGAAAACCGGAGTGAGCACCCGAGAACAAACACAAAAAAGAAAAGAAAAGGACAGTAGAGCTTGGAGTAGGGACTAGGACACGCACGCACGACGATCTCGATGAATATCGTTTGAGCCAGACACAAGAGCACCAAGGCCCAAAGCGATTAAGTTTTTTTTTGAAA
>NC_041382.1:10122443-10210318 GCF_002162155.2 Triticum dicoccoides | reverse complement strand
GGCTCCCCACCTTATATTTCAAAATAGCCATAATGCCATGAGATTGATCTAGTCTATAAGGAAAAACGGATCGAAAACCTGAACAAGTTGACCCTGTTTATGAGGAAAACCGAGTCAAAAACCAAACAAGAGAGGGTAAAACAAGAAGAGAAAAAAAAAGAGGACGCCCAAACAAGGCACGCCTACCTAGCAGACCAATGACATCACAACAAGAGGCACAAGTAGATGAGAGGAGTCGTCAAGGGATCACAATACCAACACTTGGCAAGCAACCTATTGCTCTGCACCGGCATGGGTGCACGAAAGAATGCGCACGAAAGAAGCGGCAAGCCCCAAAGGTACTTCGCCTGAAGAAGCTGCAACCAAAGTCCCCTCCTCCCCTGGGATGATACGCCAGACCCACCTAAGCATCAATGACACGATCATTTTACGGGAGGCAAGGATGCCCAACCCTTTTAGGTCCTTTATCAAGCAAATGTCGTCCCACTTCATCATATGGTATTTCTATCCAATGTTCATTGCATGCCAGAAAAAACGAGGTCTTTACCAAACAAGCTATGCACACCCTACTGTAAGATATATAACCCCATCATATGCATGGGAAGGCTAGAGAGATTAGAGTCAATCAAGGCCATCTTACTTCCCTTGGAAGTAAACCGCCCGCACCATGGTTCGGTCCACCAGCCATGGATCCACAATCAAAGGATAGGAAGGAAAAGAGATGGGCGGCTAATTGCTCGCGGGAGTCACTACTAGAAAAAGGTCTGTTAGCGGCGCACCTGTTTTGGCAATTAATGGCGCACTACAGGTGCGCCACTATCATCACGCCATTAGTATATCAGACAGTAGTGGCGCACCAGGCAGTGCGCCATTAGTATGTCCCATAGTACGCCATTAGTATGCCTCCCAGGGGGACATATTTACCTTCTGCTCTGGGTTACTAATGGCGCACTAACAGACAATGAGCCACTAGTATTTTTACAGTAGTGCGCCACTAATGTGCTGTATAGTACGCCACTAGTATGAATATTAGAATTTTTCTTTTCTTTTCTGATATTTGCATAGGTTACAAAATATATTACTGCACAGAATATAGACAACACCACACAACAACAGCAGATTTATCGAATACAATAGAAGATTAGTCTCCGAATACAATTCATCATATTAGCTAGTCTCTGAATTCAAAATACCGAACAAAGTTAGAACATTACAAGTCTCGAGACCGCGAGTAGCGAGTTTATCTTCACATTACAATTCGATATCGATCATCTAAACTACCATCACATAGAAGAGAGCTGCGGTCATCACGATTAGCATCATCGCGATGAAACTGGTCTTCATCCGGTTCCTCCTCCGCTCCCTCCTCTCTCCCGCTAGATAGCGCGCGTATCTAGCTTCCGCCTCCGCTCTAGTGGTGTATCCTTTGTAACTGTTACCGCTGAAACGGTGAACCTGTCTCCGACACTCCTCCCAGTCCTCGTAGACTCCGGGAACCTTACCCTTGTACACGACATACGACGACATCTCTATGCACTAGCCAAACAAAATGTTAGTAGCAATTCAGAGACAATACATAAGCAATATATAAGTATGCAACAAAAGGATCAGAAGAGAAAAACAAGACATTAATAGCACGATTCATGGTCCTACTAATAAATAGCATCGATTACATATAAGTTGAGCGACTGTCCAAACCAAAGAGACATACAAGTTCATTAAAGTTTAATTACAACATGAGCTAATCGATATTTCAAAACTACACATAGCATCACTACTTTCGACTCGACTCAGGGACCGGAGCGTGGATGAAGCCGCCGTCTGTCGTGTTGGTCATGAAATCGCGGGCGTTGTCAGCCTGCATTTGTAGCATTTTTTCTATCTCACTGTTGGACGGTTGATATCTCAGGTAGAACTGCCCCGAGGTATGAAGGACATCTTGATGGATGATTTCCGCAAACTCCGACTGGATGCGAAAGAATTCTTGTCTGATGTCCGCGTCCTGGATTGCCGACAAGCTTGCGGCCAAATCTTTGAGATTATTTGGTAGCAGAAGGTGATTACGGACCCGTACGATCGCCCGCATGTGATGGAGGGCGTAGTAGGCATCCTTCTGACCGCCAGGCGGCTGCTTGACACAGGGGAACATCGTTTTGTGGGCGAACACGTGCTTGCCGTACCTACGAATTGGCCTGCTGAAGGTGCCTCCAGATCTGGCGTAGCCGGGGAGAACATCATCAAGAACTTTCTTGATATTTGTGTAGTCTTTCTTCGACTGACGGTCCGAGTCAAAATACGTGGCCATGGAATATTTCAGGCTTAAGAGGATGAGTGTGCAATGTGTGTCACTGCACAAAACACGGAATGTTAGAAAAAAAAAAGAGCGATCGAAATCTAAGAAATCATATGTTATGGGGCGGCGAGGGGATGACTTACTCGGGAAAGTAAGGCACGAGGAAGTTATCCTTATCTGGGTTTGCCAGAATGACGCCTTTGAGGTATGAACTCGCGACTTGCCGGTCCCCAGCGCTACCCAAGATCTTGGCACGCATGTAGAAGGGGTCGACTATCACGATGTCCGGGGTCTTGTCTCTAATGATCCACATCTCCATACTCAGCGAAAATAGCCGAACGAAGGTGTAGTGCAGCGGATGAAGGTTAAACATAGCGAAGATGTCATCAAACCGTAGGACGATCATACCCCCGATGGTGCTATCGACAAAGCCCTTGCCGTCTGGCACCTTAGCCACGAAAACCGGGTATGCCACATCATTCTCAGAGAGACGCCACTTCTCCAAAGAAAGAACACTGTCATGCAGACTCTGCATAGCACCGGTTGCAGCATTGAGCAGATTAGTCGGCAGCATCAGCCTACCCGCCACATGCACCCTCCTCGAGATATCCTTAGATGTAGGTGGCTCGTCCTGAGCACGGATCGTACTCGGTGCCTGATGACCCACAAGTGTAGGGGATCTATCGTAGTCCTTTCGATAAGTAAGAGTGTCGAACCCAACGAGGAGCAGAAGGAAATGCTAAGCGGTTTCCAGCAAGGTATTCTCTGCAAGTACTGACATAAGTGGTAACAGATAGTTTTGTGATAGGATAATTTTTAACGAGCAACAAGTAACAAAAGTAAATAAAGTGCAGCAAGGTGGCCCAATCCTTTTTGTAGCAAAGGACAAGCCTGCACAAACTCTTATATAGAGAAAAATGCTCCCAAGGACACATGGGAATATCGTCAAGCTAGTTTTCATCACGCTCATATGATTCGCGTTCGGTACTTTGATAATTTGGTATGTGGGTGGACCGGTGCTTGGGTACTACCCTTACTTGGACAAGCATCCCACTTATGATTAACCTCTATTGCAAGCATCCGCAATTACAACAAAAGTATTAAGGTAGACCTAACCATAGCATGAAACATATGGATCGAAATCAGCCCCTTACAAAGCAACGCATAAACTAGGTTTAAGCTTCTATCACTCTAGCAACCCATCATCTACTTATTACTCCCCAATGCCTTCCTCTAGGCCCAAATAATGGTGAAGTGTCATGTAGTCGATGTTCACATAACACCACTAGAGGAGAGACAACATACATCTCATCAAAATATCAAACAAATACCAAATTCACATGACTACTAATAGAAAGACTTCTCCCATGTCCTCAGGAACAAAAGGAACTACTTACAAAGCATAAACATGTTCATAATCAGAGGGGTATTAATATGCATATAGGATCTGAACATATGATCTTCCACCGATTAAACCAACTAGCATCAACTACAAGGAGTAATTAACACTCCTAGCAACCTACTAGCACCAATCCCAGACTTGGAGACAAGAATTGGATATAAGAGATGAACTAGGGTTTTGAGAGGAGATGGTGCTGATGAAGATGTTGATGGAGATTGCCCTCTCCCAATGAGAGGAGCATTGGTGATGACGATGGCTATGATTTCCCCCTCCGGGAGGGAAGTTTCCCCGGCAGAACAGCTCCGCCAGAGCCCTAGATTGGTTCCGCCAAGGTTCCGCCTCGTGGCGGTGGAGTTTCGTCTGAGAAGATGGCTTCTTATTTTTTCCCATCGAAAGACTTCATATAGCAGAAGATGGTCACCGGAGGGCCACCAGGGGGCCCACGAGGTAGGGGGCACGCCCGGGGGGTAGGGCGCGCCCCCACCCTCTTGGGCAGGGTGTGGCCCCCCTGGTGAAGTTCTTGCTCTTAGTATTTTTTTATATTTGGAAAGCATCTTCCGTGGAGTTTCAGGACTTTTGGAGCTGTGCAGAATAGGTCTCTAATATTTGATCCTTTTCCAGCCTAGAATCCCAGCTGCCGGCATTCTCCCTCTTTATGTAAACCTTGTAAAATAAGAGAGAATAGGCATAAGTATTGTAACATAATGTGTAATAACAGCCCATAATGCAATAAATATCGATATAAAAGCATGATGCAAAATGGACGTATCAACTCCCCCAAGCTTAGACCTCGCTTGTCCTCAAGCAAAAAGCCGAAATCAAAAAATATGTCCACACGTTTAGAGATAGAGGTGTCGATAAAAAATAAAATACGGACATGAGGGCATTATGATCATTCTTAGAACAGCAACTTATATAATTCTTGTCATATGATTTTTTATGCTAGAGTAATAATTCAATCACAATGTCAAGTATGAATCGTAAACTTCATTGAAAACTAACAAACTATAATCTCAGTCATTGAAGCAATTGCAATTTATCATAACGTAGGAAAGAGTCAATGTATAAGAGCTTTTCAGCAAGTCCACATACTCAACTATCATATAGTCTTTCACAATTGCTAACACTCGCGCAATACTTATGGGTATGGAGTTTTAATCGGTCATAGAGAAAGATAGGGGCTTATAATTTTGCCTCCCAACGTTTTACCTCAAGGGTAGTGTCAACAATAATAGTTCATGAAAACTCACATCCAATTAGCCATATATACCAGGATCTTTCCAACATACCGTGCTTGCCAAAGGATAAAAGGTAAAAAGGAATGGTGAAGATCACCATGACTCTTATGCAAAGTGGGAGATAAAAGTAAAAGATAGGCCCTTCGCAGAGGGAAGCCGAGGTTGTCATGCGCTTTTATAGTTGGATGCACAAAATCTTAATGCGAAAGAACGTCACTTTATATTGACACTTGCGATATGGACCTTTATTATGCAGTCTGTCGCTTTTATTTCTTCCATATCACACGATCGTATAAAGCTTATTTCTCCCACACTAATAAGTCATACATATTTAGAGAGCAATTTTTATTGCTTGCACCGATGACAACTTACTTGGAGGATCTTACTCAATCCATAGGTAGGTATGGTGGACTCTTATGGAAAAACTAGTTTAAGGTCATTTGGAAGCACAAGTAGTATCTCTACTTGGTGCAATGAATTTGGCTAGCATGAGAGGGAAAGGAAAGCTCAACCATGTTGGATGATCCATGACAATATAATTTATCTCAGATGTAAGAAAACATAACCCATTATGTTGTCTTCCTTGTCCAACGTCAACTCTTTTAGCATGTCATATTTTAATGAGTGCTCACAATCATAAAAGATGTCCAAGATAGTATATCTATATGTGTAGACCTCTCTTTCTTTATTACTTCCTATTAATTGCAACGATGACCAAAACTAGGTTTGTCAACTCTCAACAACTTTTATTCATCATACTCTTTCTATGTGAGCTCATTACTCTCCATGAAATCCATATGATCCCTTTGTTTCTATTTATTTCTTTCTCTTTTTCTTTATTCACTTAGGATCATGGCAAAAGAATCAAGCCCTTGACTCAACACTAATCTTTATTATATATAGCTCACAGACTCGATTACATAGAGGAATTATAAAGCAAAACTCACAACTAGATCATACTAAGAACTTTTATTCTACCAGATCAAGATATTACCAAAAGGATCGAACTAAGAAAAACGGTAAAGATAAAAGTGATGGTGATACGATACCAGGGCACTCCCCCAAGCTTGGCAGTTGCCAAGGGGAGTGCCCATACCCATGTGATTATGTCTTCTTTGTTGGTGAAGAAGGTGGAGTTGTTGATGATGGATAGTCGCACATCGAGCGTAGGAGGTCTTCTAACTTGAGGATAATGCCTTTGAGCGCGATGATATGCTCCTTCAACAAAATATTTTCACGTGTGAGATACTTATTTTGTATACGAGCTAACTCGATCATCTTGAAAACTTCGATCTCAGTTGGGGTAAGAAGATTGTGATCAAGTTGAAGGATGTCTTCTGTTGCCGGAGCTTGGTCCTCCGTGGCCTTCTTGATCCCTTCATCCTTGTTGATCTCCACGGGTTCTTCTCTCTTAAGCTCTATCTTCATTAGCCTAGCATCGTTGCCCTCATTGTTGGAGAAGGAGGGAGATGACATGATGCTTAGCTTCGACAACCCTGGCAGAAAACAGCTCGAAACAAGATCAAGAGATTTTTGCGTGATACTGGAGTCAAAACCTCCGGGAGATTATATAATGAATTTTTACTGACCAAAATACGTGTCGTGTACGAAAACGGAGTCCGGAGAGCACACGAGGTGC
Source organism: Triticum dicoccoides (assembly GCF_002162155.2). Lineage (NCBI taxonomy): Eukaryota > Viridiplantae > Streptophyta > Magnoliopsida > Poales > Poaceae > Triticum > Triticum dicoccoides. The sequence continues at coordinate 10,203,746 of NC_041382.1, read as the reverse complement.
CCACGAGGTAGGGGGCGCGCCCAGGGGGTAGGGCGCGCCCTCCACCCTCGTGGAGGCCTCGTGTCCTTCCCGGACTGCTTCTTATTTTTCTATTTTTCTAAATATTCCAAAACGGAGAAATATTGCCTTAAAAACTGTTTTGGAGTCGGTTTACTTACCGTACCACATACCTATTCCTTTTCGGAGTCTGAAATGTTCCAGAAAGTGTCCCTTATGTATTCCTCCGGGGTTACGGTTTCAATAATATTGGTTTCAACATTTATGGGATTACCTGAGATATAATGTTTGATTCTTTGACCCTTCACCACCTTCGGATTTGTGCCTTTGAAGTTGTTGATTTTTATGGCACCGGAACGATAGACCTCCTCGATAAAGTAAGGACCTTCCCATTTAGAGAGAAGTTTTCCTGCAAAAAATCTTAAACGGGAGTTGTATAGCAATACATAATCACCTACATTAAACTCACGCTTTTGTATTCTTTTGTCATGCCATCTTTTAACTTTTTCTTTAAACAACTTGGCATTTTCATAGGCTTGGGTTCTCCATTCATCAAGTGAGCTAATATCAAATAGCCTCTTCTCACCGGCAAGTTTGAAATCATAATTGAGTTCTTTAATAACCCAATATGCCTTGTGTTCTAGTTCGAGAGGTAAGTGACATGCTTTTCCATAAACCATTTTATACGGAGACATACCCATAGGATTTTTATATGCAATTCTATAGGCCCACAATGCATCATCAAGTTTCTTGGACCAATTTTTTCTAGATCTATTAACAGTCTTTTGCAGAATTAATTTGAGCTCTCTATTACTCAATTCTACTTGACCACTAGACTGAGGGTGATAAGGAGATGCAATTCTATGATTAACATCATATTTAGCAAGCATTTTACGGAAAGCACCATGAATAAAATGTGAACCACCATCAGTCATTAAATATCTAGGGACTCCAAACCTTGGAAAAATAACTTCTTTAAGCATTTTAATAGATGTGTTATGATCAGCACTACTAGTTGGAATAGCTTCTACCCACTTAGTAACATAATCGCCAACAACTAAAATATGTGTATATCCATTAGAGGAAGGAAAGGGTTCCATATAGTCAAAGCCCCAAACATCAAATGGTTCAATAACAAGTGAATAATTCATGGGCATTTCTTGACGTCTACTAATATTACCAATTCTTTGACATTCATCACAAGATAAGACAAACTTACGGACATCCTTGAAGAGAGTAGGCCAATAAAAACCAGATTGCAATACCTTATGTTCAGTTCTATCTCCAGCATGGTGTCGTCCATAAGCTTCGGAGTGACACTTGCGTAGGATCTGTTCATGTTCATGGTCAGGTACACAACGTCTAATAACACCATCTACTCCTTCTTTATAAAGATGTGGGTCATCCCAAAAGTAATGCCTCAAATCATAGAAGAACTTTTTCTTTTGCTGGTATGTGAAACTAGGTGGTATAAACTTAGCAACAATGTAATTAGCATAATCGGCATACCATGGAGCAGTATGAGAAGCATTTATGACATTTAATTGCTCATCCGGAAAGCTATCATCAATAGTAAGTGGGTCATCAAGCACATTTTCTAACCTAGATAAGTTTTCTGCAACGGGGTTCTCAGCTCCCTTTCTATCAACAATATGTAAGTCAAATTCTTGTAGAAAAAGAACCCATCTAATAAGTCTAGGTTTAGCATCTTTCTTTTCCATAAGATATTTAATAGCAGCATGATCAGTGTGATTAGTTACTTTAGAATCAACAATATAAGGTCTGAACTTATCACAAGCAAATACAACCGCTGAGAATTCCTTTTCAGTAGTAGCATAATTTCTCTGAGCATTGTCTAGGGTCTTGCTAGCATATTGAATAACATTTAATTTCTTATCAACTCTTTGTCCCAGAACAACACCTACAACATAATCACTAGCATCACACATAATTTCGAAGGGTAAATTCCAATCAGGTGGCTGAACAATAGGCGCAAAGATCAATGCTTTCTTAAGTATTTCAAATGCTTGTACACAATCATCATCAAAGACAAATGGTATATCTTTTTGTAATAAATTAGTCAGAGGCCGAGAAATTTTTGAGAAGTCCTTAATAAACCTCCTATAAAATCTGGCATGGCCAAGGAAACTTCTTATACCTTTGATGTCCTTGGGACATGGCATCTTCTCAATAGCATCAACTTTGGCTTTATCAACTTCAATACCTCTTTCAGAAACTTTATGCCCCAAGACAATACCTTCATTGACCATAAATTGGCACTTTTCCCAATTCAAGACAAGATTAGTTTCTTCACATCTCTGCAAAACTCAATCAAGGTTGGTCAAGCAATCATCAAAAGAAGATCCATAGACGGAAAAGTCATCCATGAAAACCTCACAAATCTTTTCACAGAAGTCAGAGAATATAGCCATCATGCATCTTTGAAAGGTAGCAGGTGCATTACATAGACCAAAATGCATACGTCTATAAGAAAAAGTACGAAAAGGGCAAGTAAAAGTAGTCTTTGATTGATCTTTGGCTGACACAGGTATTTGAGAGAAACCAGAATAACCATCTAGAAAGAAAAAATGTGTATGTTTGGTTAATCTTTCTAGCATTTGATCGATAAAAGGTAAGGGGTAATGATCCTTTTTAGTTTCCTTATTTAATTTGCGGAAATCAATTACCATCCTATAACCTGTAATAATTCTTTGAAGAATCAGTTCATCTTTATCATTAGGAACGACAGTAATACCTCCCTTCTTAGGGACACAATGGACAGGACTTACCCACTGACTATCAGCAACGTGATAGATTATACCTGCCTCAAGGAGCTTTAGTATTTCCTTTCTTACCACTTCTTTGATCACGAACTGGTTTAGCATCTTCTTCCAAATTAATTTTATGTTGACATAGAGTGGAACTAATGCCCTTAAGATCATCAAGAGTATACCCAATAGCAGCACGGTGCTTCTTCAGTGTTTTCAATAATCTCTCTTCCTCATGCTCTGAAAGGTTAGCACTAATAATAACAGGATATATCTTTTTCTCATCAAGATAAGCATATTTAAGAGTATCAGGTAACGGTTTAAGCTCAAACGCGGGATCGCCCTTGGGTGGAGGAGGATCCCCTAGGATTTCAACATGCAAATTGTGTTTCAGAATAGGTTCCTGTTTAAAGAATACTTCATCTATTTCCCTTCTTTCATTCATAAACATATCATTTTCATGGTCTAGCAAATATTGTTCTAAAGGATCACTAGGAGGTACGGCAATAGAAGCAAGACCAATAATTTTATCCTTACTAGGTAATTCTTCTTCACGGAGTTGTCTACTAAATTTAGAGAAATTTAATTCATGAGACATATCATCTAAACCGATAGTAACAACATCCCTTTTGCAATCTATGGTAGCATTAACTGTGTTCAGGAAGGGTCTACCAAGTATAATGGGACAAAAGCTATCTTGTGGGGAACCAAGAACAAGAAAATCAGCATGATATTTAGTTTTCCCACACAAGACTTCAACATCTCTAACAATTCCCATTGGTGAAATAGTATCTCTATTGGCAAGTTTAATTGTGACGTCAATATCTTCTATCTCAGCAGGTGCAATATCATGCATAATTTCTTTGTATAAGGAATAATGTATTGCGCTAGCACTAGCACCCATATCACATAAGCCATGATAACAATGATCTCCTATTTTAACAAAAATAACGGGCATGCCTACCACATGTCTGCTTTTATCTTTAGCACAAGGTTTAGCAATTCTAGCAGTCTCATCAAGGAAATGAATAACATGCCCATCAATATTATCAGACAATAGATCTTTAACAATAGCAATATTAGGTTCAACTTTAATTTGCTCAGGAGGTGTATAAGTTTTAATATTGCTTTTACGAACTACAGTTGAAGCTTTAGCATGATCCTTTATCCTGACAGGGAAAGGTGGTTTCTCAACATAAGAAGTAGGAACAATAGGATCATTATAAGTAACAATCTTTTCTTCAACTTTAATAGGTGCAACTAATTTTACTTCTATGGGAGGATGATTTTTAAACCACTTCTCCTTGGGGAGATCAACATAAGTACCAAAATATTCACAGAAAGAAGCTACTATCTCAGAGTCAAGTCCATATTTAGTGCTAAATTTACGAAAAATATCAGTATCCATAAAGGATTTAACACAATCAAAACTAGGTGTGATACCTGACTCCTTACCTTTGTTGAGGTCCCAATCTTCAGAGTTGCGTTTAATTCTTTCCAATAAATTCCATTTGAATTCAATAGTCTTCATCATAAAAGAGCCAGCACAAGAAGTATCAAGCATGTTGCGATTGTCATCAGAAAGCCGAGCATAGAAATTTTTAATAATCATTTTCTCGAGAGCTCATGATTGGGGCATGAATATAACATTGATTTAAGCCTCCCCCAAGCTTGAGCGATGCTTTCTCCTTCGCGAGGCCAAAAATTATATATGTAATTGCGATCACGATGAACAAGATGCATAGGATAAAACTTCTGATGAAATTCTAATTTTAATCGTTTGTAATTCCAAGACCCCATATCATCACATAGCCTATACCATGTCAATGCATCTCCCTTCAAAAATAAAGGGACGACCTTCTTCTTAACAACATCTCCGGGTACACCTACAAGCTTAAATAATCCACAAAATTCATCCACATATATTAGATACTCATTAGGATGTTTTGTTCCATCTCCTAAAAGGGATTAGCTAGCAGTTTTTCTAGCACACCCGAAGGAATTTCAAAGCAGACATTTTCAATTTCATTTTCATTTTCAGTAGGTTGAGTAGGTTGAGGAGCAACTCTTTGCTCAACTGGTCGGGGTGAAGATACCCCGAACAAGCTCCTCAGAGGATTACTTTCCATAGTAACAAGTGACAGTAAATTTCAGCACACTATATAAATTTTCCTTACCAAATTCCACCTACCAAAGGCGCTTCACTCCCCGGCAACGGCGCCAGAAAAGAGTCTTGATGACCCACAAGTGTAGGGGATCTATCGTAGTCCTTTCGATAAGTAAGAGTGTCGAACCAAACGAGGAGCAGAAGGAAATGGTAGGTAGTTTCCAGCAAGGTATTCTCTGCAAGTACTGAAATAAGTGGTAACAGATAGTTTTGTGATAGGATAATTTGTAACAAGTAACAAAAGTAAATAAAGTGCAGCAAGGTGGACCAATCCTTTTTGTAGAAAAGGACAAGCCTGGACAAACTCTTATATGATGTAAAGCGCTCCCGAGGACACATGGGAATATCGTCAAGCTAGTTTTCATCACGTTCATATGATTCGCGTTCGGTACTTTGATAATTTGGTATGTGGGTGGACCTGTGCTTGGGTACTGCTCTTACTTGGACAAGCATCCCACTTATGATTAACCTCTATTGCAAGCATCCGCAACTACAACAAAAGTATTAAGGTAAACCTAACCATAGCAAGAAACATATGGATCCAAATCAGCCCCTTACGAAGCAACGCATAAACTAGGGTTTAAGCTTCTGTCACTCTAGCAACCCATCATCTACTTATTACTCCCCAATGCCTTCCTCTAGGCCCAAATAATGGTGAAGTGTCATGTAGTCGACGTTCACATAACACCATTAGAGGAGAGACAACATACATCTCATCAAAATATAGAACGAATACCAAATTCAAATGACTACTAATAGCAAGACTTCTCCCATGTCCTCAGGAACAAAAGTAACTACTCACAAAGCATAAACATGTTCATAATCCGAGGGGTATTAATATGCATATAGGATCTGAACATATGATCTTCCACTGATTAAACCAACTAGCATCAACTACAAGGAGTAATTAGCACTACTAGCAACCTACTAGCACCAATCCCAGACTTGGAGGAAAGAATTTGATACAAGAGATGAACTAGGGTTTTGAGAGGAGATGGTGCTGATGAAGATGTTGATGGAGATTTCCCTCTCCCGACGAGAGGAGCGTTGGTGGTGACGATGGCGATGATTTACCCCTCCGGGAGGGAAGTTTCCCCGGCAGAACAGCTCCGCCAGAGCCCTAGATTGGTTCCGCCAAGGTTCCGCCTCGTGGCGGCGGAGTTTCGTCCGAGAAAATGGCTTCTTGTTTTTTTCCATCGAAAGAGTTCATATAGCAGAAGTTGGTCACCGGAGGGCCACCAGGGGGCCCACGAGTTAGGGGGCGCGCCCAGGGGGGTAGGGCGCACCCCCCTCCCTCGTGTGCAGGGTGTGGCCCCCTTGCTGTCAGTATTTTTTATATATTTGGAAAACGTCTTCCGTGGAGTTTCAGGACTTTTGGAGCTGTGCAGAATAGGTCTCTAATATTTGCTCCTTTTCCAGCCTAGAATTCCATCTGCCGGCATTCTCCCTCTTTATGTAAACCTTGTAAAATAAGAAAGAATAGGCACAAGTATTGTGACATAATGTGTAATAACAGCCCATAATGCAATTCATAACCCACAAGTATAGGGGATCGCAATAGTTTTCAAGGGTAAAGTATTCAACCCAAATTTATTGATTCGACACAAGGGAAACTTAATATCTGCAGAAAAGTGTTTAGTAGCAAAGTAATATGATAGTAGTGGTAACGGTAGCAAAAGGTAATGGTAGTAAAAGCAATGTTTTTGGTATTTTGTAGTGATGATAGCAAATAGCAATGGAAAATAAATAAGCGAAGAACAATATATGGAAAGCTCGTAGGCAATGGATCGATGATAGAGAATTATGCCGGATGCGGTTCATCATGTAACAGTCATAACCTAGGGTGACACAGAACTAGCTCTAGTTCGTTGATATAATGTAGGCATGTATTCCAAACATAGTCATACGTGCTTATGGAAAAGAACTTGCATGACATCTTTTGTCCTACCCCCCCGTGGCAGCGGGGTCCTTGCGGAAACTAAGGGATATTAAGGCCTCCTTTTAATAGAGAACCGGAACAAAGCATTAACACATAGTGAATACATGAAATCCTCAAACTACGGTCATCACCGGTTAGTATCCCGATTATTGTCACTTCGGGGTTAACGGATCATAACACATAATAGGTGACTATAGACTTGCAAGATAAGATCAAGAATAGTCATATATTGATGAAAACATAATAGGTTCAGATCTGAAATCATGGCACTCGGGCCCTGGTGACAAGAATTAAGCATAGCAAAGTCCTAGCAACATCAATCTCAGAACATAGTGGACACTAGGGATCAAACCCTAACAAAACTAACTCGATTACATGATAGATCCCATCCAACCCATCACCGTCCAGCAAGCCTACGATGGAATTACTCACGCACGGCGGTGAGCATCATGAAATTGGTGATGGAGGATGGTTGATGATGACGATGGCGACGGATTCCCTTCTCAGGAGCCCCGAACGGACTCCAGATCAGCACGCCCGAGAGGTTTTAGGGCTTGGCGGCGGCTCTGTATCGTAAAACACGATGATTTCTTCTCTCTGACTTTTTTCTCATCGAAACTCAATATATGGAGTTGGTGTTGGAGTTGGAGACGCAACAAGGGGCCCACGAGGTAGGGGGCGCGCCCCCACCCTCGTGGAAAGGTGGTGGGCCCCCTGGCCTTCATCTTTTGCAGGTATTTTTCTTATTTTCTGGAAAGTGGCTCCGTGAAGTTTTAGGTCATTCCAAGAATGTTTGCTCCTGCACATAAATAACACCATGGTAATTCTGCTGAAAACAACGTCAGTCCGGGTTAGTTCCATTCAAATCATGCAAGTTAGTGTCCAAAATAAGGGCAAAAGTGTTTGGAAAAGTAGATACGTTGGAGACGTATCAACTCCCCCATGCTTAAACCTTTGCTTGTCCTCAAGCAATTCAGTTGACAAACTGAAAGTGATAAAGAAAAACTTTTACATACTCTGTTTGCTCTTGTTGTTGTAAATATGTAAAGCCAGCATTCTAGTTTTCAGCACAGATTATAACTAACCACATTCACAATAACGCATAGGTCTCAAGTTTACTCATATCAATAGCATAATCAACTAGTGAGCCATAATAATAAATCTCGGATGACAACACTTTCTCAAAACAATCATAATATGATATAACAAGATGGTATCTCGCAAGCCCTTTCTGAGACCGCAAAACATAAATGCAGAGCACCTTTAAAGACCAAGGACTGACTAGACATTATAATTCATGGTAAAAGAGATCCAGTCAAGTCATACTCAACGTAAATTAACAGTAATGAATGCAAATGACAGTGGTGCTCTCCAACTGGTGCTTTTTAATAAGAGGTTGATGACTCAACATAAAAGTAAATAGATAGGCCCTTCGCAGAGGGAAGCAGGGATTTGTAGAGGTGCTAGAGCTCGGTTTTGAAATAGAGGTGAATAATATTTTGAGCGGTATACTTTCATTGTCAACATAACAACCAAGAGATGGCGATATCTTCCATGCTACACACATTATAGGCAGTTCCCAAATAGAATGGTAAAGTTTATACTCCCCCTTCCACCAACAAGCATCAATCCATGGCTTGCTCGAAACAACGAGTGCCTCCAACTAACAAGAGTCCTAGGGGGAGTTTTGTTTGCAATTATTTTGATTTAGTTTGCATAAAGCATGGGACTGGGCAGCCCGGTGACCAGCCATTTATCTCGTGAGTGAGGAGCGGTGTCCACTCCTCTTGAGAATAACCCGCCTAACATGGAAGATACAGACAGCCCTAGTTCATACATGAGCTATTCGAGCATACAAAACAGGATATTTATTTGAAGGTTTAGAGTTTGGCACATACAAATTTAGTTGGAACGGCAGGTAGATACCGTATATAGGTAGGTATAGTGGACTCATGTGGAATAACTTTGGGGTTTAAGGAGTTTGGATGCACAAGCAGTATTCCCGCTTAGTACAAGTGAAGGCAAGAAAAAGACTGGGAAGCGACCAGCTAGAGAGCGACAACAGTCATGAACATGCATTAAAATTAATCAACATCAAATGCAAGCATGAGTAGGATATAATCCACCATGAACATAAATATCGTGAAGGCTATGTTGATTTTGTTTCAACTACATGCGTGAACATGCGCCAAATCAAGTCACTTAAATCATTCAGAGGAGGATACCACCCTATCATACCACATCATAACCATTTTAATAGCATGTTGGCATGCAAGGTAAACCATTATAACTCATAGCTAATCAAGCATGGCACAAGAAACTATGATCTCTAGTTGTCATTGCAAACATGTTTATTCATAATAGGCTGAATCAGGAACGATGAACTAATCATATTTACAAAAACAAAAGAGGTCGAGTTCATACCAGCTTTTCTCATCTCAGACAGTCCATCATATATCGTCATAATTGCCCTTCACTTGCACGGCCGAATAGTGTGAATAATAATAATAGTGCACGTGCATTGGACTAAGCTGGAATCTGCAAGCATTCAATAAACAGGAGAAGACAAGGTAATATGAGCTCTTTTGTCAGATAAACAACAATGCATATAAGAACCGCTTCAACAATTTAATCATGGTCTTCTCCTATCGACCCCAAAGAAAATAAAATAAATAAAACTATTTACACGGGAAAGCTCCCAACAAGCAAAAGAAGAACAAGAAATCTTTTTGGGTTTTCTTTTTAATTACTACTACAAGCATGGAAATTAAAACTAGCTAGAAGCTACAACTAATTTTTTTTGGTTTTTCTTAAGGTTTATTAATCACACAAGAAGAAATCATAAAAAAGAAATTAAACTAGCATGGATGATACAATGAAAAAGTATGAGCACCGACATCTAACAATGACTGTGTGAACACAAATGTAATGTCGGTGGGAAATACGTACTCCCCCAAGCTTAGGCTTTTGTCCTAAGTTGGTCTATGGCCATGGCTGGCCTGGTGGATATCCATAATAATAGTTGGGGTCATACTGAGATGAAGAAGAAGAAGGCTCCGATTGCCACTGGCTGACAATCAACTTCGGATCCCACTGGTAATTCGACTGTCATGAAGGATCAACTTGTGGTTCCGGGTCTGGATCCTCGGTTGGTGTAGGGTTCCGTTTGGCTTGAATAGCCTTCAACGGAACAAGGTACGTGCCTGAAGATAGATCAAACAAAGAAGGAGCAGGCAGGGTAATAGTCTCAGGATGATGTTTATTAAAGAACAATTGATATTTAAGCTCTCCTGCCCTATTCTTAACAATAAAATCATGTGCCACCATACTTTTATAATCTAGATAAACACGAGGCATCACCTTTTCTTCCTTCTCAAAATGCCTAATAGGTATGTTAAAATGAGCATCTAGGCGTGAAGCATAGATGCCTCCAAAGATAGGGCCTTTGGTACGGTTCAGGCTTAACCGTTTGGCAATAATACCGCCCATACTAAAAGTGTTATCACTGTATAAACCGTGGAGAAGAATAATAATATCAGGGATACTAAGGTTTCCACAGTTTCCACGACCAATTAAGCAATGACTAGCAAATAATGCAAAGTAACGTAAAATAGGAAAATGTATGCTAGTGATTCGTGCATCGCAAACCTTCCTTGTTTCCCGTACAATGATAGTATCAATAAACCCCTCCACATCATCACAATGTGGTTCTTCTGTCTTGCCCTCAAAAGGGACTAAACAAATCCGAAAGAAATCATAAAGTGACATCTCCTTATGCTCATCATATACATGAAACTCCACCATAGGTGGCGAGTTCCTAGAATGGAAATGAAAGTTTTGCACAAAGGTATTTGTGAGTAAGAGATACTGATCGGATTGGTCGTGGAGGAAAGCGGTAAGGCCTACATTCCTAGCCATTTCATGAAAATCTTCAAAGATACCAGCTACTCTCAAGAAATCATTAGAAGGCCATTCACACGCCCGAATCTCCGCCGTGCGCGCCAAATTATACTTAGGCTTTGATGCCTTTTCCTTCGAGCTTTGGCTCGATGAGCCCCTCAATAATCTCCTCATCATTTTCTGAAAAATTCTGAAATTTTTAGTAACTTCAAAGTAAAAGTAAACCAAACTCAATAATATTGATAGCAACTACACCTACAAGTGCCTAGGGCCTATATCATGCATCAAAACTACTTTTGACCATATAAATTTGACATGCAAGCTCAAGAACAGGGTCACCTAAGCAGCAAAAATTTGCAATGAATAAAGCACTAGAACAAAAACTAATTGGACCAATGGAGGAGTCACATACTAAGGAATAATCTCCCCAAGCAGTTTTGTGAGAGGTGCGTTGAGCAAGGAGATCGAAAATGGCAGCAAACGAGCTTGGACTCAGGTTTGAGCTGGATATTCGTGTTTGTGGGAGGAAGAAGAAGTGTGTGGCTGAAAGAATAACTGGAGGAGGGCCACCATGGGCCCACGAGGCAGGGGGCGTGCCCAGGGGGTAGGGCGCACCCTCCACCCTCGTGGGCAGGTGGTTGACCCCCCTGCTGTGTTCTCAGTGCCAAATATTCTAAAATATTCTAGAAAAAATCATATTTAAATTTCAGGGCATTTGGAGAACTTTTATTTTTAGGGTATTTTTATATTGCACGGATAATCATATAACAGACAGAAAAATATTTATTTTTATTTTATTTAATATAAATAACAAAAGGTAAAAATGGGGTACAGAAGGTTCTGCCTTCTAGTTTCATCCATCTCATGATCATCAAAAGGAATCCAGTAACAAGGTTGATCAAGTCTTGTTAACGAACTCATTCTGAATAACATGGAACCGGAGAAATTTCGAATAACACTATGTTACCTCAACGGGGATATGCACATCCCCAATAATAAGAATATCATATTTCTTCTTGACAGTAGGAAGAGGAAATTCAAAACCTCCAAATATAATCGATGGAATTTTTCCAATAGAGTTGATACTATGAACTTGAGGTTGTTTCCTCGGAAAGTGTACCGTATGCTCATTGCCAGGGTCTTCCAAGAATAATAGACATACTATCATCCTCGGGAATATCAAGAATAACAAAGTCCGTTAAAATAGTAACGTTTGCAACTACAACAGGCACATCCTCACAAATACCGACAGGTATAGCAGTTGATTTATCAGCCATTTGCAAAGATATTTCAGTAGTGTCAACTTATTCAAATCAAGTCTACGATATAAAGAGAGAGGCATAACAGTAACACCGGCTCCAAGATCACATAAAGCAGTTTTAACATAGTTTCTTTTAATGGAGCACGGTATAGTTGGCACACCGAGATCTCCAAGTTTCTTTGGTATTCCACCCTTAAAAGTATAATTAGCAAGCATGGTGGAGATTTCAGCTTCCGGTGTCTTTCTTTTATTTGTAATGATATCTTTCAGATACTTAGCATAAGGATTGGTTTTGAGAATATCAGTTAATCGCATACGCAAAAAGATAGGCCTAATCATTTCAGCAAAGCGCTCAAAATCCTCATCATCCTTTTTCTTGGATTGTTTGGGAGGAAAAGGCATGGGTTTCTGAACCCAAGGCTCTCTTTCTTTACCATGTTTCGTAGCAACAAAGTCTTTCTTATCATAACATTGATTCTTTGATTGTGGGTTATCAAGATCAACAATAGGTTCAATTTCTATATCATTATCATTACTAGGTTGAGCATCATCATGATCATTATCATTAATATTACGACTAGTTTCAGGTTCATTACCAGATTGAGTTTCAGCATTAGAAATAGAAATATCATTTGGATTCTCAGGTGTTTCAACAATAGGATCACTAGAAGCATGCAAAGTCCTATCATTTTTCTTTTTCTTCTTTTTAGAAGAACTGGTGCATCTATATTATTTCTCTGAGAATCTTACTCAATTCTCTTAGGCTGGCCTTCAGGATACAAAGGTTCCTGAGTCATTCTACCAGTTCTAGTAGCCACTCTAACAGCATTATCATTATCTTTACTATTCAATTCATTGGGTAAATCATTTTGAGCTTTAAGTACTTGTTCTACTTGAATGGTAACCATAGAAGCATGTTTACTAATAAGTTTAAGTTCACCTTTAACATTAGCCATATAATCACCCAAGTGTTCAAGCATATTTGAATTGTATTTCAATTGTCTACCAAAATAAGCATTGAAGTCTTCTTGCTTAGCCATAAATTTATCAAACTCATCTAAGCATGGGCTAGCAAATTTAGTAAATGGGATTTCAGCTTTATCATATCTATAGAGAGAATTTACCTTTAATACCTGTGTCGGGTTATCAAGACCATGAGTTTCTTCAATAGGAGAAGGATTTGGATTATATGTTCTTCAACAGGCGGTAAATTAAGACCATGTATTTCTTCAATAGGAGGTAAATTCTTAAGAGCTTCAGCTTTAATACCTTTTTCTTTCATAGATTTCTTTGCCTCTTGCATATCTTCAGGACTGAGAAATAGAATACCCCTCTTCTTCAAGGTTGGTTTAGGAATAGGCTCAGCAATTGGCTCCGGAGGTGTCCAATTATTTTCATTTGTCAACATATTATTCAATAGAATTTCAGCTTCATCCTGTGTTCTTTCCCTGAAAACAGAACCAGCACAACTATCCAGGTAATCTCTGGAGGCATCGGTTAGTCCATTATAAAAGATATCAAGTATTTCATTTTTCTTAAGAGGATGATCGGGCAAAGCATTAAGTAAGTGGAGAAGCCTCCCCCAAGCTCACGGGAGACTCTCTTCTTCAATTTGCACAAAATTATATATATCCCTTAAAGCAGCTTGTTTCTTACGAGCAGGGAAATATTTAGCAGAGAAGTAATAAATCATATCCTGGGGACTACACACACAACCAGGTTCAAGAGAATTAAACCATATCTTAGCATCACCCTTTAATGAGAACAGAAATATTTTAAGGATGTAAAAGTAACGAGTTCTCTCATCTTTAGTGAACAAGGTGGCTATATCATTTAATTTTGTAAGATGTGCCACAACGGTTTCAGATTCATAACCATGAAAAGGATCAGATTCAACTAAAGTAATTATATCAGGATCAATAGAGATTTCATAATCCTTATCAGTAACACAGATAGGTGAAGTAGAAAAAGCAGGGTCAGGTTTCATTCTAGCACTTAGAGATTGCTTACTCCATTTAGATAATAACCTTTTGAGTTCATTTCTATTTTCACAAGCTAAGATAGCGAAAGAAGCTTCTTGATCAAAAACATAACCCTTAGGAATAACAAGTGATTCTTAATCACCACTCTCATCAGTATCATCAGATTCAATATTTTCAATTTCTCTAGCCCTAGCAATTTGTTCAACAAGAAAATCACTAAGTGGCATAGTAGTATCAGGCATAGAGGTAGTTTCATCATAAGTATCATGCATAGCAGAAGTGGCATCATCAATAACATGCGACATATCAGAACGAATAGCAGAAGTAGGTGTAGGTGTCGCAAACTTACTCATAACAGAAAGTGAATCAAGTGCAGAGCTAGATGGAAGTTCCTTACCTCCCCTCGTAGTTGAGGGATAGATCTTGGTTTTGGATCTCTTAAGTTCTTCATAATGATAAGCAGATATATATCCCAAGTGACTCAAAGAATAGAGCTATGCACCCCGGCAACGGTGCTAGAAAATAGTCTTGATAACCCACAAGTATAGGGGATCGCAACAGTTTTCAAGGGTAAAATTGTAACGCCCTCGATGCGGCTATATCTCCCACGCGTCGAGGCACGACTTAGAGGCATAACCGCATTGAAAGCTATGTCACAAGTTAGGCAATCATCACAACATCCATGTAATACATAATAATGGGATGAGTAACATAGTTGGCTTACACTCGCCACGTCACACAAAGTACATAAATAGCAATACATCATCCAGTCACTCATGGCCCGACTATGGTGCCAAAATAAAAGACCAACCCAACATGCGACACGGTCCCGATCACCCCAACTGGGCACCACTACTGATCATCAGGGAAAGATACATAGTAACGATGTGAGTCCTCATCGAACTCCCACTTGAGCTCTAGCGCGTCATCTGGAATGGAGTCGTCTGGCCCTGCATCTGGTTTAATAGTAATCTGTGAGCCACAGGGACTCAGCAATCTCGCACCCTCGTGATCAAGACTATTTAAGCTTATAGGTAAGGCAAGGTAAAAACATGTGGAGCTGCAGCAAGCGACTAGCATATATGGTGGCTAAACTGTTCGCAAAGAGAGCAAGAAGAGAAGGCAAAGCACGAACAAAGAACTATGATCAAGAAGTGATCCTAGACAACCTACGTCAAATAGTACTCCAACACCGTGTTCACTCCCCGGACTCCGCCAAGAAGAGACCATCACGGTAACACACACGGTTGATTCATTTTAATTAAGTTAAGGTTCAAGTTATCTACAACCGGACATTAACAAATTCCCATCTGCCCATAACCGCGGGCACGGCTTTCGAAAGTTCAATCCCTGCAGGGGAGTCCCAAGTTAGCCCATGACAAGCTCTCACGGTCAATGAAGGATATACCTTCTCCCGAGACGTTCCGATCAGACTCGGTATCCCGGTTCTACAAGACAACTCCGACAAGTTAAAACAAAACCAGCAACACCGCCCGAATGTGCCGACAAATCCCGATAGGAGCTGCACATATCTCGTTCTCAGGGCACACTCAGATGAGACTAGCTACGAGTAAAACCAATCCTCAAGTTGCCCCGAGGTGGCCCCGCAGGCAGCTCGGTCGGACCAACACTCAGAGGAGCATTGGACAGGGGGGGGGAGGGTTAAATAAGATGACCCTCGGGCTCCGGAAACCCAAGGGAAAAAGAGGCTAGGTGGCAAATGGTAAAACCAAGGTTGGGCATTGCTGAAAAAGCTTTATTCAAGGCGATTTGTCAAGGGGTTCCCATTATTACCCAACCGCGTAAGGAACGCAAAATCCGGGAACATAACACCGATATGATGGAAACTAGGGCGGCAAGAGTGGAACAAAACACTAGGCAAAAGGCCGAGCCTTCCACCCTTTACCAAGTATATAGATGCATTAAGACAACAAGATAATATAGTGATATCCCAACAATAAAACAATGTTCCAACAAGGAACGATCTCCAATCTTCACCTGCAACTCGCAACGCTATAAGAGGGGCTGAGCAGAGCGGTTACATAGCCAAACAACGGTTTGCTAGGACAAGGTGGGTTAGAGGCTTGGCTGAACAATATAGGAGGCATGATAAGCAAGTGGTAGGAATCGCAGCATAGGCATAGCAAAAGAGCGAGCATCTAGCAAAGCAAAGATAGAAGTGATTTCGAGGGTATGATCATCTTGCCTGCAAAGTTGTCAGAGTTGACTGGATCCTCGAAAGCAAACTCAACGGGCTCCTCGTTAGCGAACTCGTCTCCCGGCTCTACCCAAGCAAGACAAACAAGCAAACGGAATACAATCAACCACGTGCACAACTCAAACCACATGATGCAAACATGGTATGCTATGCGGGATGCAATGCGGGATGCATATGCAAGATTTGACAAGAAATGATTGAACCTGGCCTCAACTTGGAAATCCAAGAGTGCCACTGGAAAGGTGAGATGAAATCGCTTGAAAACGATATAAAGATCACCGGAATCGGAGTCATGGTTTGGAAATGGCAAGCAAAACAAATATGGCACCGGTCTGCGATATACAGCAAGTGACCATCTAAATGCAACAAGTTAATTATGCTACAGCACCCAAACATGATAACAAAATACATGGCAGGAATCCATCCAAGATGCTTAACAAAAGATGAACACTGAGCTACGGCCAATTCATCCATTAACAGGTTCAAACAAGCATGGCAAAAGTGCAAATGAAATACAGATCTCAGACTTTGTGAAATTAACACTTGTCTGAAATTTCAGATCAGGTAGCACACTTTGGAGCATGAAAACTATATGATACAGGAACCTATCATGGCAAAGTAAAGCATGGCATGGAGCTAATCAAAGAGCTTAACAAAAGTCCCTTAGTGACCTTGAGCCAAAAGGGATCAGAAAATACAATTGCAGGCATGTGAACATGGCAAAAACATTATCAGATCACAGACTTAGTGAAAACTGGAGCATGCTGAAACAGATATCAAGTAGGCATGTTTACGAGCTCGATGCACTCACTACGGAGCAAGTCATGACAAACTAAGCATACACCCATCAAGAATACACATTATATTAGCTAGATATGGCAACAACAATAACATGGCATGCATGGATCAATATCAACATCCTCGGCAAAATCGCTAACAAGTAGACAATCTGCCCGGAATCACAACATAGCAAAAGTAGAGCTCGATTGACTCAAGCTAGGGTGCTCCATAATTGCAAACAAAGACATGGATTGATAGAGCACTACAATATTAACAAAACATCCTTACCGATCATCCTCAAAAGAGGCACGGATCACTAGGAAACAACATGAACATATGGCATGATGAGATAAACAGACCAAGGACTTAGTGGAATTGCTAAGTCCCTGAAATCAGCATTAACAAGTGCACCACTTTGCAAGCTTGTGATAGACACCACACACATCACAAAAATAAATGGATGGCACCTCTGGAAAGATGGCAAGATTTGTAACAAAACATATGTAGAGCTCAGGGGCATATCATGCACACAATAATCATGGCAAAAATGACAAATATCTAAATGGGGTAGCAGATCTGACAATTATCTCATATAGCACTCTTCCAACAGCATTTCAGGCATCAAGATGAACTCAAATGAAAATGACGCAATGAGATGAAATGATGTACTCTCTGAGATGAACATTTTGATATGCTATATGTCCAAAACGGAGCTACGGATGCGGAGATACACCATGATGAAAATAGGTAAATAAACTGAAGACTTAGAAGAAAAACAAGGGGTCAACCCTAGGGTTTCCAGATCCAGATCGGATCTCGCCGGAGCACGGACTTCGAGGTTCGCCGGAGCGGCTTGGAGCTCGCCGGAGTACAGAGGAGAAGCGCCGGAGAGGGACTTGCCGGTCTTGGGGCGGCGCGGATGACGAGGGACGGCGGACAACGGCGGGCGGCGGAGGAGGTCGCTGGCGCGGCGAACTTGGCGGCGGGGAGGCGAAACACCGGTGGCGGCAGCTGGAAATGGCGACGGTGGCTCCGGTCACCGGGCGCGGGGAAGAGGCGGCGGGGCGAGCCGGGCGCGGCGGCGGCCAGGCGCGGGCCTCGGGGGCCCTCCCCGGGCCGAGCGGGCTGGCGATGTGGGGCGTCTCGGCGGGCGAGTGGCGGAGCGCCACGTGGCGGCGTCAGGGCGGATCCGGACATGTCCGTCGGTGGCGGCTCTGTCCGGCGGCGCGCGATGATGATTTGGATCTAGGGTTTTTTCCGGGGGAAGGAGAAGGAGATTTTCGGGGGTGACTTTAAATAGGCATAGAGGGAGCTAGGAGAGTCCAAATGAGGTGCGGTTTTCGGCCACGCGACCATGATCGAACGCTCTAGAAGATGGAGAGGGTTTCGGTGGGTTTTGGGCCAAAATGGAGGGGTGTTGGGCTGCAACAAGTACAAGGCCTTTTCGGTCCCTCGGTTAACCGTTGGAGCATCAAACAAAGTCCAAAAGGTACGAAACTTGACAGGCGGTCTACCGGTAGTAAACCAAGGCCGCATGACAAGTCTCGGTCCAATCCGGAAATGTTTAATACCCACACATGAAAGAAAGGTAGAAATGACCACCGGAGGAGAACGGAGCGTCGAAATGCAAAACGGACAACGGGGAAAATGGTCGGATGCATGAAACAAACACGTATGCAAATGCAATGCACATGATGACATGATATGAGATGCATGACAACGACAACAACACACGGAGGCAAAAACCCGAACCCAAGAAAACAAATAACTTAGCACCGGAAACGGCAAGAGTTGGATTACATATAAGGTAAATCATATCTGGGGTGTTACAAAAGTATTCAACCCAAATTTATTGATTCGACACACGGGGAGCCAAAGAATACTCTCAAGTATTAGCAGCTGAGTTGTCAATTCAACCACACCTGGAAACTTAATATCTGTAGCAAAGTGTTTAGTAGCAAAGTAATATGATAGTAGTGGTAACGGTAGCAAAAGGTAACAATAGTAAAAGCAATGTTTTTGGTATTTTGTAGTGATGATAGCAAATAGCAACGGAAAATAAATAAGCGAAGAACAATATATGGAAACCTCGTAGGCAATGGATCGGTGATAGAGAATTATGTCGGATGCGGTTCATCATGTAACAGTCATAACCTAGGGTGACACAGAACTAGCTCCAGTTCATTGATATAATGTAGGCATGTATTCCAAACATAGTCATATGTGCTTATGGAAAAGAACTTGCATGACATCTTTTGTCCTACCCTCCCATGGTAGCGGGGTCCTTATGGAAACTAAGGGATATTAAGGCCTCCTTTTAATAGAGAACCGGAACAAAGCATTAACACATAGTGAATACATGAACTCCTCAAACTACGGTCATCACCGGTTAGTATCCCGATTATTGTCACTTCGGGGTTAACGGATCATAACACATAATAGGTGACTATAGACTTGCAAGATAGGATCAAGAACACTCATATATTGATGAAAACATAATAGGTTCAGATCTGAAATCATGGCACTGGGGCCCTTGTGACAAGCATTAAGCATAGCAAAGTCCTAGCAACATCAATCTCAGAACATAGTGGACACTAGGGATCAAACCCTAACAAAACTAACTCGATTATATGATAGATCCCATCCAACCCATCACCGTCCAGCAAGCCTACAATGGAATTACTCACGCATGGCGGTGAGCATCATGAAATTGGTGATGGAGGATGGTTGATGATGACGATGGCGACGGATTTCCCTCTCCGGAGCCCCGAACGGACTCCAGATCAGCCCTCCCGAGAGGTTTTAGGGCTTGGCGGCGGCTCTGTATCGTAAAATGCGATGATTTCTTCTCTCTGATTTTTTTCTCATCGGAACTCAATATATGAAGTTGGAGTTGGAGTCGTAGACGCAATAGGGGGCCCACGAGGTAGGGGGGCGCGCCCCCCACCCTCGTGGTAAGGTGGTGGCCCCCCTGGCCTTCATCTTTTGCAGGTGTTTTTCTTATTTTCTGAAAAGTGGCTCCGTGAAGTTTCAAGTCATTCCGAGAACGTTTGCTCCTGCACATAAATAACACCATGGTAATTCTGGTGAAAACAGCGTCGCTACGGGTTAGTTCCATTCAAGTCATGCAAGTTAGAGTCCAAAACAAGGGCAAAAGTGTTTGGAAAAGTAGATACGTTGGAGACGTATCAGCAATAAATATCGATATAAAAGCATGATGCAAAATGGACGTATCAGTGCCGGCTGGCTCGCACCCTTGTTATTCTTTCTTTTCCGTCGCTTCTTCTACTGCTATAATGCGATCGAGTTCTGCTCACAGACAGCCTTCTTGAGTGTGTTGGGGCTGATAATATTTGGCACCTCGGCTATCTAAGGCTCGGTGAAGGCGGCAGCTGGAGGCGTCTCCTGAGAACTGAACGCCAGACGACGCCTGTTGCAACTGGGTTTCTCCGCGGTACGAGCTGCTAGATCGTCTTTTGCAGGGTTGGGTTCTTGAGAAGGAGGCCCAAAGAATTCGTCACCGTACCCATGTTCGTTGAAGTACTTATCAACGTTGGTAAATGTACCGTCGTTGTCGTCGTCGGCATCGTCTGGATCCTGTGCCATATGCATGTCCGGATCCTGTGCCATATCCATGCCCGACATGTCCGGTAGCGTTGTGGGGGTCTTGCCATGGCTTGGCGCCGGCACGACTGGAGGTGTTGTCTGTGGGGTGTCCCCCGTCCCCAAACGAATCTGGCTCTTTGGCCAAAGCATGGGTCAGTTTATGCAGGCGCTGAGGGTCATCACATCATCTTCGTCGGCCCCATGGGGTCGATATGGAGGTAACATGTCGTCGAAGCCCGACAGCACCTGAACCAGTTGAACCCTATAAACGGTGGGTGGCATCTGATTACCGTGGAACACGCGGCTTCCCAGTTGAACGATTTTGCCGTTGGCGACACCGACCAACTCGTCGTTCACGAAGTGCAAGAGAGTGCACGGAACATCGGCGGCGCCCTGCGAAAACATGTAGGGCGTCAGGGATGCCCAGTCAAAGTCAAGGAGATGAAGTCATCGACTAAGAGGCTTAATTAGTTACCGTGATGGCGTCGAGCTCGGCTAATGTCGAGGCACCGCCAACGGCAGGCATGCAAGTGACGGAGGGGCCGCTTGCTGACGAGGTGTCGGCCGACGTATTCTTCCCACACTCGGGTGTATTAAGCTGCAATGCCGGCGCCACCACGGAAGACACCAATGCAGCCTCCGCCGGAGACACCAGTGGCGCCGTCGGCGCGTTGCGCAAGTTGCTGCCCGTGAAGCTGGGAATCGGGGGCGGCCCCTGTTGGCCGCCCGCAATCCACGCCTGCAGCCCAGAAACCAAGGTAGGCATAATGGCAGTGATCGTCGCTCCCAGTTGGTCTCGCACTTTCTCTTCGACGATCTCCGAAATTGGCGCCACTTGTGCCTTGAGTTGTTAAACCTCGCGCTCCTGGAATCGGCGCCACTTGTGCCTTGAGTTATTGAACCGCCCGCAATCCACGCCTGCAGCCCAGAAACCAAGGTAGGCATAATGGCGGTGATCGTCGCTCCCAGTTGGTCTCACACTTTCTCTTCGACGATCTCCGGAATCGGCGCCACTTGTGCCTTGAGTTGTTGAACCTCGCGCTCCTGGCTTTCCGAGCTGGTCTTTCTCTCCTTTCGCCCAGCGGTATAGTACTTCGGACATTTCGTGGACAAGCCTTTGCTGGCCACACGACCACCTGATGTCGGCTTACTGAGCTTATCCTTGTTTTTCATTACGTTCAACGCCCTATTTAAAGGGGTGTCGAAATGGGAGCTCTGAGATGACCCCGCGCTACTGCTTTCAGTGTCCTACGGAAGGAACGTGAACCATTTAGAAATTTGGCTTCATTAATTAGAATGCAACCATATGGAGCTAATTACGCGGGGGTGTATTCCTTACCACAACATGCTCAAGCGCCTTGGTCTTCGGATCCGTGGTAAGCTCCTTGGTTACCGGGTCAATCTTGCACCGGGCCCTGACATAGTTCCTGGTCTGCTTGTCACGGCATTTCTCGAAGAGGGGCGGTAGGCCTTGCTTGGCACGCTCCGCGTCCTCCTTGTCCCATATAGGTTCCGCCACTCTGTAACCGCCTGGACCGAGTTTGTGGACCCCTAAGTTCAAGTCCCGCATCTCTTTCCCCCACTGACTTGATTCCACAGATGTGTTTCTCTCGCACTTGATCTTGAACTCCCGGTAGTAATCTTTGCTGGTCGAAGGATTTTTCTCCTTGATCTTCTCATAACTATCACCTTTTCAATCATGCTCTTCACACGATTTTGTTCGCCTCCTCGAAACTTGTTGGGCACTCGTTCCCCTTGGGAAGACGTTCGTGCCAGAATGACATGTTCTTGTCGAAGCATGCGTCGGTCATTTTGTGTTTTACCTTCATCTCCAGAGCCATGAGCGTTACTTTCAGGCAGGTGTCCTCGGGCCTGCATCCTTCATAAAATGGAGTAACCGCATCTATCTCCAGTTGATCCAGCTTGGCTTTCTCTCGGGTAGCAGCTCTTTCATTATCCGTCTGCTTGAGAAGCAGCTCTTGAATATGAGGGTCCTGCACCCAGCCCATCGATGGTATGGTCCATCGTCGTCTGCTCCGGCATCTTTATCTTCATGATCATGCTCTTCGTCTTGGTCTTCCACATCATCATGTCCGACATCACCGTCGTGATCATGTCCTAGAGACTCTTCGTCTTCTCACCCGCCCTCGCCGCGGTAGTTGTCTTGCTTCTCTTCCTCATTTCTTGCCCGGCCCCCATGGACGACTTCATAGTCATCTTCATCACCTTGCCACCGATAGCCATCCATGAAACCACGCAAGAGCAGGTGGTCCCGCACTGATACGTCCATTTTGCATCATGCTTTTATATCGATATTTATTGCATTATGGGCTGTTATTACACATTATGTCAAAATACTTATGCCTATTCTCTCTTATTTTACAAGGTTTACATAAGGAGGGAGAATGCCGGCAGCTGGGATTCTGGGCTGGAAAAGGAGCAAATATTAGAGACCTATTCCGCACATCTCCAAAAGTCCTGAAACTTCACGAAAGATGTTTTCCAAATATATAAAAATACTGAGAGTAAGAACTTCACCAGGGGCCACACCCTGCCCACGAGGGTGGGGGCGCGCCCCCTACCTCGTGGGCCCCCCTGGTGGCCCTTCGGTGGCCATCTTCTGCTACATGGAGTCTTTCTATGGGAAAAAATCATAAGCCATCTTCTCAGACGAAACTCCGCCGCCACAAGGTGGAACCAATCTAGGGCTCTGGCGGAGCTGTTCTGCCGGGGAAACTTCCCTCCCGGAGGGGGAAATCATCGCCATCGTCATCACCAACGCTCCACTCATTGGGAGAGGGAAATCTCCATCAACATCTTCATCAGCACCATCTCAATCTCAAAACCCTAGTTCATCTCTTGTATCCAATTCTTGTCTCGAAGTCCGGGATTGGTGCTAGTAGGTTGCTAATTACTCCTTGTAGTTTATGCTAGTTGGTTCAATTGGTGGAAGATCATATGTTTAGATCCTATATGCATATTAATACTCCTCTCATTATGAACACGTTTATGCTTTGTGAGTAGTTACTTTTGTTGCTGATGACATGGGAGAAGTCTTGCTATTAGTAGTCATGTGAATTTGGTATTCGTTCGATATTTTGATGAGATGTATGTTGTCTGTCCTCTAGTGGTGTTATGTGAACGTCGACTACATGACACTTCACCATTGTTTGGGCCTAGAGGAAGGCATTGGGAAGTAATAAGTAGATGATGGGTTGCTAGAGTGACATAAGCTTAAACCCTAGTTTATGCGTTGCTTCGTAAGGGGCTGATTTGGATCCATATGTTTCATGCTATGGTTAGGTTGACCTTAATACTTTTGTTGTAGTTGCAGATGCTTGCAATAGAGATTAATCATAAGTGGGATGCTTGTCCAAGTAAGGGCAGTACCCAAGCACTGGCCCACCCACATACCAAATTATCAAAGTACCGAACGCGAATCAGATGAACGTGATGAAAATTAGCTTGATGATATTCCCATGTGTCCTCGGGAGCGCTTTACATCATATAAGAGTTTGTCCAGGCTTGTCCTTTGATACAAAAGGATTGGGCCACCTTGCTGCACATTATTTACTTTTGTTACTTGTTGCTCGTTACAAATTATCCTATCACAAAACTATCTGTTACCACTTATTTCAGTACTTGCAGAGAATACCTTGCTGGAAACCGCTTATCATTTCCTTCTGCTCCTCGTTGGGTTTGACACTCTTACTTATCTAAAGGACTACGATAGATCCCATATACTTGTGGGTCATCAAGACTCTTTTCTGTCGCCGTTGCCGGGGAGTGAAGCGCCTTTGGTAGGTGAAATTTGGTAAGGAAAAATTTATAGTGTGCTGAAATTTACTGTCACTTGTTACCATGGAAAGTAATCCTCTGAGGGGCTTGTTCGGGGTATCTTCACCTGGACCAGTAGAGCAAAGAGTTGCTCCTCAACCTACTGAAAATGAAAATGAAAATGAAAATGAAAATGAAAATGCTTGCTTTGAAGTTCCTACAGGTATGATAGAAAAACTGCTAGCTAATCCTTTTTTAGGAGATGGAACAAAACATCCTGATGAACATCTGATATAAGTGGATGAAGTTTGTGGATTATTTAAGCTTGCAGGTGTACCCAGAGATGTTGTTAAGAAGAAAGTCTTCCCTTTATCTTTGAGGGGATATGCATCAACATGGTATAGGCTATGTGATGATATGAGGTCTTGGAATTGAAGGAAATATGCCCTAGAGGCAATAATAAAGTTATTATTTATTTCCTTATATTATGATAAATGTTTATTATTCATGCTAGAATTGTATTAACCGGAAATATAATACATGTGTGAATACATAGACAAATAGAGTGTCACTAGTATGCCTCTACTTGACTAGCTCGTTGATCAAAGATGGTTATGTTTCCTAACCATAGACATGAGTTTTCATTTGATTAACGGGATCACATCATTAGGAGAATGATGTGATTGACTTGACCCATTCCGTTAGCATAACACTTGATCGTTTAGTTTATTGCTATTGCTTTCTTCATGACTTATACATGTTCCTATGACTATGAGATTACGCAACTCCCGTTTACCGGAGGAACACTTTGTGTGCTACCAAACGTCACAACGTAACTACGTGATTATAAAGGTGCCCTACAGGTGTCTCCAAAGGTACTTGTTGGGTTGGCGTATTTTGAGATTAGGATTTGTCACTCCGATTGTCGGAGAGGTATCTCTGGGCCCTCTCGGTATTGCACATCACCTAAGCCTTGCAAGCATTGCAACTAATGTGTTAGTTGCCAGATGATGTATTATGGAACGAGTAAAGAGACTTGCCGGTAACGAGATTGAACTAGGTATTGAGATGCCGACGATCGAATCTCGGGCAAGTAACATACCGATGACAAAGGGAACAACGTATGTTGTTATGCGGTCTGACCGATAAAGATCTTCGTAGAATATGTAGGAGCGAATATGAGCATCCAGGTTCCACTATTGGTTATTGACCGGAGACATGTCTCGGTCATGTCTACATAGTTCTCGAACCCGTAGGGTCCGCACGCTTAACACTAAGATGACAATTATATTATGAGTTTATATGTTTTGACGTACTGAAGGAGTTCGGAGTCCCAGATGAGATCGGGGACATGACGAGGAGTCTCAAAATGGTTGAGACGTAAAGATCGATATATTGGACAACTATATTCGGACTTCGGAAAGGTTCCGAGTGATTCGGCTATTTTTCGGAGTACCGGAGAGTTACGGGAATTCGCCGGGCAGTATATGGGCCTTATTGGGCCATACGAGAATAGAGGAGATAGGCCAAAGGGAAGGAGGCCTGTGCCCCCCCCTCTGGTCCGAATTGGACAAGGGGTGCAGCCCCCTTTTCCTTCTCCCTCTCCTCCTCTTTCCTTCTCTCCTACTCCAACAAGGAAAGGAGGAGTCGTACTCCCGGTGGGAGTAGGACTCCCCCCTTGGCGCGCCCTCCTCCTAGGCCGGCCGCCTCCCCCCTTGCTCCTTTATATACGGGGGCAGGGGGGCACCTCTAGACACACAAGTTGATCAAGTTGATCGTCTCTTAGCCGTGTGCGGTGCCCCCCTCCACCATAGTCCACCTCGATCATATAGTAGCGGTGCTTAGGCGAAGCCCTGCGTCGGTAGAACATCATCATCGTCACCATGCCGTCGTGCTGACGAAACTCTCCCTCAACACTCGGCTAGATCGGAGTTCGAGGGGCGTCATCGAGTTGAACGTGTGCAAAACTCGGAGGTGCCGTGCGTTCGGTACTTGATCGGTCGGATCGTGAAGACGTACGACTACATCAACTGCGTTGTGCTAACACTTCCGCTTTCGGTCTACGAGGGTACGTGGACAACACTCTCCCCTCTCGTTGCTATGCATCACCATGATCTTGCGTGTGTGTAGGAAATTTTTGAAATTACTACGTTCCCCAACAGTGTCATCCGAGGCTAGGTTTTATGCGTTGATGTTGTGCACGAGTAGAACACAAGTGAGTTGTGGGCGATATAAGTCACACTACTTACCAGCATGTCATACTTTGGTTCGGCGGTATTGTTGGATGAAGCGGCCCGGACTGACATTACGCGTATGCTTACACGAGACTGGTTCTAGCGACGTGCTTTGCACACAGGTGGCTGGCGGGTGTCAGTTTCTCCAACTTTGGTTGAACCAAGTGTGGCTACGCCCGGTCCTTGTGAAGGTTAAAACAGCACCAACTTGACAAACTATCGTTTTGGTTTTGATGTGTAGGTAAGAATGGTTCTTGCTTAAGCCCGTAGCAGTGACGTAAAACTTTCAACAACAAAGTAGAGGACGTCTAACTTGTTTTTGCAGGGCATGTTGTGATGTGATATGGTCAAGACATGATGCTAAATTTTATTGTATGAGATGGTCATGTTTTGTAACCGAGTTATCGGCAACTGGCAGGAGCCATATGGTTGTCGCTTTATTGTATGCAATGCAATTGCGCTGTAATGCTTTACTTTATCACTAAGCGTTAGCGATAGTTGTGGAAGCATAAGATTGGCGAGACGACAACGATGCTACGATGGTGATCAAGGTGTCGCGCCGGTGACGATGGTGATCATGATGGTGCTTCGGGGATGGAGCTCACAAGCACAAGATGATGATGGCCATATCATATCACTTATATTGATTGCATGTGATGTTTATCTTTTATGCATCTCATCTTGCTTTGATTGACGGTAGCATTATAAGATGATCTCTCACTAAATTTCAAGATAAAAGTGTTCTCCCTGAGTATGCACCGTTGCCAAAGTTCATCGTGCCCAGACACCACGTATTGATCGGGTGTGATAAGCTCTACGTCCATCTACAACGGGTGCAAGCCAGTTTTGCACACGCAGAATACTCAGGTTAAACTTGTCGAGCCTAGCATATGCAGATATGAGACCGAAAGGTCGAGCGTGAATCATATAGTAGATATGATCAACATATTGATGTTCTCCATTGAAAGCTACTCCATTTCACGTGATGATCGGTTATGGTTTAGTTGATTTGGATCACACGATCACTTAGAAGATTAGAGGGATGTCTTTCTAAGTGGGAGTTCTTAAGTAATATGATTAATTGAACTTAAATTTATCATGAACTTAGTCCTGGTAGTATTAGCATATCTATGTTGTAGATCAATAGCTCACGTTTAGCTCCCCTGTTTTATTTTTGATATGTTCCTAGAGAAAACTAAGTTGAAAGATGTTAGTAGAAATGATGCGGATTGGATCCGTGATCTGAGGTTTATCCTCATTGCTGCACAGAAGAATTATGTCCTTGATGCACCACTAGGTGACAGACCTATTGCAGGAGCAGATACAGACGTTATGAATGTTTGGCTAGCTCAATATGATGACTACTTGATAGTTTAGTGCACCATGCTTAACAGCTTAGAATCGGGACTTCAAAGACGTTTTGAACGTCATGGATCATATGGATGTTCTAGGAGTTGCAGTTAATATTTCAAGCAAATACCCGAGTTGAGAGATATGAAGTCTCCAACAAGTTCTATAGCTAACAGATGGAGGAGAATAGCTCAAGCAGTGAGCATGTGTTCAGATTGTCTGGGTACTACAATCGCTTGAATCAAGTGGGAGTTAATCTTCCAAATAAAATAGTGATTGACAGAATTCTCTAGTCACCATCATGAAGTTAGTAGAACTTCGTGATGAACTATAGTATGCAAGGGATGATGAAAACGATTCCCGAGCTTTTCATGATGATGAAATCGATGAAGGTAGAAATCAAGAAATAGCATCACGTGTTGATGATTAACAAGACCACTAGTTTGAAGAAAAGGGCAAAGGTAAAGAAAGGGAACTTCAAGAAGAACGGCAAGAAAGTTGCTGCTCAAGTGAAGAAGCCCAAGTCTGGTCCTAAGCCTGAGACTAAGTGCTTCTACTGCAAAGGGACTGGTCACTGGAAGCAGAACTGCCCCAAGTATTTGGCGGATAAGAAGGATGGCAAAGTGAACAAAGGTATATTTGATAGACAGATTATTGATGTGTATTTTACTAGTGTTCGTAGCAACCCCTCGGTATTTGATACTGGTTCAGTTGCTAAGAGTAGTAACTCGAAACGGGAGTTGCAGAATGAACAGAAACTAGTTAACGGTGAAGTGACGATGTGTGTTGGAAGTGGTTCCAAGATTGATATGATCATCATCGCACACTCCCTATACTTTCGGGATTAGTGTTGAACCTAAACAAGTGTTATTTGGTGTTTGCGTTGAGCATGAATATGATTTGATCATGTTTATTGCAATACGTTTATTCATTTAAGTAAGAGAATAAATTGTTGTTCTGTTTACATGAATAAAACCTTCTATGGTCATACACCGAATGAAAATGGTTTGTTGGATCTCGATTGTGGTGATACACATTCTCATAATATTGAAGCCAAAAGATGCAAATTTAATAATGATAGTGCAACTTATTTGTGGCACTGCCGTTTAGGTCATATTGGTGTAAAGCGCATGAAGAAAATCCATGCTGATGGGATTTTGGAATCGCTTGATTATGAATCAGTTGATGCTTGCGAACCGTGCCTCATGGGCAAGATGACTAAGACTCCGTTCTCCGGAACAATGGAGCAAGCAACCGACTTATTAGAAATAATACATAATGATGTATGCTGTCCGATGAATGTTGAGGCTCGCAGCGGGTATCGTTATTTTCTGACCTTCACAGATGATTTGAGCAGATATGGGTATATCTACTTGATGAAACATAAGTCTGAAACATTTGAAAAGTTCAAAAAAAACTTCAGAGTGAAGTGGAAAATCATTGTGACAAGAAAATAAAGTTTCTACGATCTGATCGTAGAGACAAATATTTGAGTTACGAGTTTGGCCTTCAGTTAAAACAATGTGAAATAGTTTCACTACTCACGCCACCTGGAACACCACAGTGTAATGGTGTGTCCGAACATCATAACCGTACTTTCTTAGATATGGTGCAATCTATGATTTCTCTTACCGATCTACCACTATCGTTTTGGGGTTATGCATTAGAGACAGCTACATTCACGTTAAATAGGGCACCATCTAAATCCGTTGAGACGACACCGTATGAACTATGGTTTGGCAAGAAACCTAAGCTGTTGTTTCTTAAAGTTTGAAGTTACAATGCTTATGTGAAAAAGTTTCAACCTGATAAGCTCAAACCCAAATCGGAGAAGTGCGTCTTCATAGGATATCCAAAAGAAAATGTTGGGTACACCTTCTATCACAGATCCGAAGGCAAGATATTCATTGCTGAGAATGGATCCTTTCTAGAGAAGGAGTTTCTCTCGAAAGAAGTGAGTGGGAGGAAAGTAGAACTTGATGAGGTAACTGTACCTGCTCCCTTATTGGACAGTAGTTCATCATAGAAATCTGTTCCTGTGACTACTACACCAATTAGTGAGGAAGCTAATGATGATGATCATGTAACTTCAGATCAAGTTACTACCGAAACCTCATAGGTAAACCAGAGTGAGATCCGCACCAGAGTGGTACGGTAATCCTATTCTGGAGGTCATGTTACTTGACCATTACGAGCCTACGAACTATGAGGAAGCGATGATGAGCCCAGATTCCACGAAATGGCATGAGGCCATGAAATCTGAGATGAGATCCATGTATGAGAACAAAGTATGGACTTTGATTGACTTGCCCAATGATTGGCGAGCCATTGAGATTAAATGGATCTTCAAGAGGAAGACGGACGCTGATAGCAGTGTTACTATCTACAAAGCTAGAATTGTCGCAAAAAGGTTTTTGACAAGTTCAAGGTGTTGACTATGATGAGAGTTTCTCAATCGTATCTATGCTTAAGTCTGTCCGAATCATGTTAGCAATTGCCGCATTTTATGAAATCTGGCAAATGGATAAACAAAACTGCATTCCTTAATGGATTTATTAAAGAAGAGTTGTATATGATGCAAGTAGAAGGTTTTTTCGATCCTAAAGGTACTAACAAAACATGCAAGCTCCAGCGATCCATCTATGGACTAGTGCAAGCATCTCGGAGTTGGAATATACGCTTTGATAAGTTGATCAAAGCATATAGTTTTATACAAACTTGCGGTGAAGCCTGTATTTAGAAGAAAGTGAGTGGGAGCACTACAGCATTTCTGAAAAGTATATGTATATGTGAATGACATAAGTATATGTAGAATTATTCTGCAAAGCATAAAGGAATGTTTGAAAGGAGTTTTTCAAAGAAAGACCTCGGTGAAGCTGCTTGCATATTGAGCATCAAGATCTATAGAGATAGATCAAGATGCTTGATAAGTTTTTCAATGAGTACATACCTTGACAAGATTTTGAAGTAGTTCAAAATGGAACAGTCAAAGAAGGATTTCTTGCCTGTGTTACAAGGTGTGAAGTTGAGTAAGACTCAAAACCCGACCACAGCAGAAGATAGAGAGAGAATGAAAGTCATTCCCTATGCCTCAGCCATAGATTCTATAAAGTATGCCATGCTATGTACCAAACCTATTGTATACCCTATCCTGAGTTTAGCAAGGGAGTACAATAGTGATCTAGGAGTAGATCACTGGACATTGGTCAAAATTATCCTTATGGATTAAGGATATGTTTCTCGATTATGGAAGTGACAAAAGGTTCGTCGTAAAGGGTTACGTCGATGCAAATTTTGACACTGATCCAGATGGCTCTAAATATCAATCTGGATACATATTGAAAGTGGGAGCAATTAGCTAGAGTAGCTCCGTGCAGAGCATTGTTGACATAGAAATTTTCAAAATACTTACGGATCTTAATGTGGCAGACCCATTGACTAAACTTCCCTCACAAGCAAAACATGATCACACCTTAGTACTCTTTGGGTGTTAATCACATAGCGATATGAACTAGATTATTGACTCTAGTAAACCCTTTGGGTGTTGGTCACATGTCGATGTGAACTATGGGTGTTAATCACATGGTGATGTGAACTATTGGTATTAAATCACATGGCAATGTGAACTAGATTATTGACTCTAGTGCAAGTGGGAGACTGAAGGAAATATGCCCTAGAGGCAATAATAAAGTTATTATTTATTTCCTTATATCATGATAAATGTTTATTATTCATGCTAGAATTGTATTAACCGGAAACATAATACATGTGTGAATACATAGACAAACAGAGTGTCACTAGTATGCCTCTACTTGACTAGCTCGTTGATCAAAGATGGTTATGTTTCCTAACCATAGACATGAGTTGTCATTTGATTAACGGGATCACATCATTAGGAGAATGATGTGATTGACTTGACCCATTCCGTTAGCATAACACTTGATCGTTTAGTTTGTTGCTGTTGCTTTCTTCATGACATATACATGTTCCTATGACTATGAGATTACGCCACTCCCGTTTACCGGAGGAACACTTTGTGTGCTACCAAATGTCACAACGTAACTGGGTGATTATAAAGGTGCTCTACAGGTGTCTCCGAAGGTACTTGTTGGGTTGGCGTAGTTCGAGATTAGGATTTGTCACTCCGATTGTCGGAGAGGTATCTCTGGGCCCTCTCGGTAATGCACATCACCTAAGCCTTGCAAGCATTGCAACTAATGAGTTAGTTGCGAGATGATGTATTACGGAACGATTAAAAAGAGACTTGCCAGCAACGAGATTGAACTAGGTATTGAGATGCCGACGATCGAATCTCGGGCAAGTAACATACCAATGACAAAGGGAACAACGTATGTTGTTACGCGGTCTGACTGATAAAGATCTTCGTAGAATATGTAGGAGCCAATATGAGCATCCAGGTTCCGTTATTGGTTATTGACCGGAGACATGTCTCGGTCATGTCTAAATAGTTCTCGAACCCGTAGGGTCCGCACGCTTAACACTATGATGACATTTATATTATGAGTTTATATGTTTTGATGTACCGAGATGGTCGAGACGTAAAGATCGATAATGGACGACTATATTCGGACTTCGGAAAGGTTCCGAGTGATTCGGGTATTTTTGGAGTACCGGAGAGTTACGGGAATTTGCCGGGGAGTATATGGGCCTTATTGGGCCATACGGGAATAGAGGAGATAGGCCAAAAGGAAGGAGGCCTGCGCCCCCCTCTGGTCCGAATTGGACAAGGGGTGCATCCCCCTTTTCCTTCTCCCTCTCCTCCTCTTTCCTTCTCTTCTACTCCAACAAGGAAAGGAGGAGTCCTACTCCCGGTGGCGCGCCCTCCTCCTAGGCCGGCCGCCTCCCCCCTTGCTCCTTTATATACGGGGGAAGGGGGCACCTCTATGTTGGGGAACGTAGCAGAATTTTAAAATTTTCTACGCATCACCAAGATCAATCTATGGAGTCATCTAGCAACGAGGGAGAGAGGAGTTCATCTACATACCCTTGTAGATCGCGTGCGGAAGCGTTCAAGAGAACGGGGTTGATGGATTCATACTCGACGTGATCCAAATCACCGATGACCTAGTGCCGAACGGATGGCACCTCCGTGTTCAACAGACGTACGGTTGGGAAGACGTCTCCTCCTTCTTGATCCAGCAAGGGGGAAGGAGAGGTTGATGAAGATCCAGCAGCACGACGACGTGGTGGTGGAAGCAACGGTGATCTCAGCAGGGCTTGGGTGCAGCTACCCTCCCTCCCCCCACTATATATAGGGTGCCTAGAGGGGGGGGGGCGCCGGCCCTAGGAGTCCAATCTCCTAGGGGGGCGGCGGCTAAGGGGGTGCCTTGCCCCCCAAGGCAAGGGTGGCGCCCCCACCCCTAGGGTTTCCAACCCTAGGCGCAGGGGGAGGCCCAAGGGGGGCGCACCAGCCCACTAGGGGCTGGTTCCCCTCCCACTTCAGCCCATGGGGCCCTCCGGGATAGGTGGCCCCACCCGGTGGACCCCCGGGACCCTTCCGGTGGTCCCGGTACAATACCAATTACCCCCGAAACTTTCCCGATGGCCGAAACTTGACTTCCCATATATAAATCTTCACCTCAAGACTATTCTGGAACTCCTCGTGATGTCCGGGATCTCATCCGGGACTCCGAACAATTTCGGGTTACCGTATGCTAATATATCTACAACCCAGCGTCACCGAACCTTAAGTGTGTAGACCCTACGAGTTAGGGAGACATGCAGACATGACCGAGAAGCCTCTCCGGTCAATAAACAACAGCGGGATCTGGATACCCATGTTGGATCCCACATGCTCCACGATGATCTCATCGGATGAACCACGATGTCGAGGATTCAATCAATCCGTATACAATTCCCTTTGTCAATCGGTACGTTACTTGCCCGAGACTTGATCGTCGGTATCCCAATACCTCGTTCAATCTCGTTACCGGCAAGTCACTTTAATCGTATTGTAATGCATGATCCCGTGATCAACCACTTGGTCACATTGAGCTCATTATGATGATGCATTACCGAGTGGGCCCAGAGATACCTCTCCGTCATACGGAGTGACAAATCCCAGTCTCGATTCGTGTCAACCCAACAGATACTTTCGAAGATACCTGTAGTGTACGTTTATAGTCACCTAGTTACGTTGTGATGTTTGGCACACCCAAAGCACTCCTACGGTATCCGGGAGTTACACAATCTCATGGTCTAAGGAAATGATACTTGACATTCAGAAAAGCTACAGCAAACGAACTACACGATCTTTGAGCTATGCTTAGGATTGGGTCTTTTCCATCACATCATTCTCCTAATGATGTGATCCCGTTATAAATGACATCCAATTTCCATAGTCAAGAAACCATGACTATCTTTTGATCAATGAGCTAGTCAACTAGAGGCTCACTAGGGACGTTTTGTGGTCTATGTATTCACACATGTATTACGATTTCTGGATAACACAATTATAGCATGAACAATAGACAATTATCATGAACAAAGAAATATAATAATAACCATTTTATTATTGCCTCTAGGGCATATTTCCAACAGTCTCCCACTTGCACTAGAGTCAATATTCTAGTTACATTGTGATGAATCGAACACCCATGCAGTTCTGGTGTTGATCATGTTTTGCTCTAGGGAGAGGTTTAGTCAACGGATCTGCCACATTCAGGTCCGTATGTACTTTACAAATCTCTATGTCTCCATTTTGAACACTTTCACGAATGGAGTTGAAGCGACGCTTGATATGCCTGGTCTTCCTGTGAAACCTGGGCTCCTTGGCAAGGGCAATAGCTCCAGTGTTGTCACAGAAGAGAGTCATCGGGCCCGACGCATTGGGTATGACTCTTAGGTCGGTAATGAACTCCTTCACCCAGACTGCTTCTTGTGCTGCCTCGGAGGCTGCCATGTACTCCGCTTCACATGTAGATCCCGCCACAACGCTTTGCTTGCAGCTGCACCAGCTTACTGCCCCACCATTCAAAATATACACGTATCCGGTTTGAGACTTAGAGTCATCCAGATCTGTGTCGAAGCTAGCATCGACGTAACCCTTTACGACGAGCTCTTCATCACCTCCATACACGAGAAACATGTCCTTAGTCCTTTTCAGGTACTTCAGGATATTCTTGACCGCTGTCCAGTGTTCCATGCCAGGATTACTTTGGTACCTTCCTACCAAACTTACGGCAAGGTTTACATCAGGTCTGGTACACAGCATAGCATACATGATAGACCCTATGGCCGAGGCATAGGGGATGACACTCATCTTTTCTCTATCTTCTGCCGTGGTCGGGCATTGAGCCGTGCTCAATCTCGTACCTTTCAATACAAGCAAGAACCACTTCTTTGACTGATCCATTTTGAACTTCTTCAATATCTTGTCAAGGTAAGTACTCTGTGAAAGACCAATGAGGCGTCTCGATCTATCTCTATAGATCTTGATGCCTAATATATAACCAGCTTCTCCAAGGACCTTCATTGAAAAACACTTGTTCAAGTAGTCCTTTATGCTTTCCAAGAATTCTATATCATTTCCCATCAATAGTATGTCATCCACATACAATATGAGAAATGCTACAGAGCTCTCACTCACTTTCTTGTAAATGCAGGCTTCTCCATAAGTCCGCGTAAACCCAAACGCTTTGATCATCTCATCAAAACGAATGTTCCAACTCCGAGATGCTTGCACCAGCCCATAAATCGAGCATTGGAGCTTGCACACCTTGTCAGCATTCTTAGGATCGACAAAACCTTCCGGCTGTATCATATACAATTCTTCCTTAAGGAAACCATTAAGGAATGCCGTTTTGACGTCCATTTGCCATATCTCATAATCATAGAATGCGGCAATTGCTAACATGATTCGGACGGACTTCATCTTTGCTACGGGTGAGAAAGTCTCATCGTAGTCAACCCCTTGAACTTGTTGATAAACCTTAGCGACAAGCCGAGCTTTATAGATGGTCACATTACCATCCGCGTCTGTCTTCTTCTTAAAGATCCATTTATTTTCTATGGCTCGCCGATCATCGGGCAAGTCAGTCAAAGTCCATACTTCGTTTTCATACCTGGATCCTATCTCGGATTTCATGGCTTCCAGCCATTTGTCGGAATCCGGGCCCGCCATCGCTTCTTCATAGTTCGACGGTTCACCATTGTCTAACAACATGATTTCCAAGACAGGGTTGCCGTACCACTCTGGTGCGGAACGTGTCCTCGTGGACCTACGAAGTTCAGTAGTAACTTGATCTGAAGTTTCATGATCATCATCATTAACTTCCTCTCTAGTCGGTGCAGGCACCTCAGGAACATTTTCTTGAGCTGCCCCACTTACCGGTTCAAGAGGTAATACTTCATCAAGTTCTACTTTCCTCCCACTTATTTCTTTCGAGAGAAACTCTTTCTCTAGAAAGGATCCATTCTTGGCAACAAAGATCTTGCCTTCGGATCTGAGGTAGAAGGTATACCCAACAGTTTCTTTAGGGTCTCCTATGAAGACGCATTTTTCCGACTTGGGTTCGAGCTTTTTAGGTTGAAGTTTCTTGACATAAGCATCGCATCCCCAAACTTTTAGAAAAGACAGCTTAGGTTTCTTCCCAAACCATAATTCAAACGGTGTCGTCTCAATGGATTTCGACAGAGCCCTATTTAAAGTGAATGCGGCAGTCTCTAAAGCATAGCCCCAAAATGACAGCGGTAAATCGGTAAGAGACATCATAGATCGCACCATATCCAGTATAGTGCGATTACGACGTTCGGACACACCATTACGCTGAGGTGTTCCAGGCAGCGTGAGTTGTGAAACTATTCCACATTTTCTTAAGTGTGTGCCAAATTCGTGACTCAAGTATTCTCCCCCATGATCTGATCGCAAGAACTTGATTTTCTTGTCACGTTGATTCTCAACCTCACTCTGAAATTCCTTGAACTTTTCAAAGGTCTCAGACTTGTGTTTCATTAAGTAGACATACCCATATCTACTCAAGTCATCAGCGAGGGTGAGAATATAACGATAGCCACCGCGAGCCTCAACACTCATTGGACCGCACACATCAGTATGTATGATTTCCAATAAGTTGGTTGCTCGCTCCATTGTTCCTGAGAACGGAGTCTTGGTCATTTTACCCATGAGGTATGGTTCGCATGTGTCAAATGATTCGTAATCAAGAGACTCTAAAAGTCCATCTGCATGGAGCTTCTTCATGCGTTTGACACCTATGTGACCAAGGCGGCAGTGCCACAAGTATGTGGGACTATCATTATCAACCTTACATCTTTTGGTATTCACACTATGAATATGTGTAGCATTACACTCGAGATTCATTAAGAATAAACCATTCACCATCGGAGCATGACCATAAAACATATCTCATATAAATAGAACAACTATTATTCTCGGATTTAAATGAGTAGCCATCTCGAATTAAACGGGATCCTGATACAATGTTCATGCTCAAAGATGGCACTAAATAACAATTATTGAGGTTTAAAACTAATCCCGTAGGTAAATGTAGAGGCAGCGTGCCGACGGCGATCACATCGACCTTGGAACCATTCCCGACGCGCATCGTCACCTCGTCCTTCGCCAGTCTCCGCTTATTCCGCAGCTCCTGCTTTGAGTTACAAATGTGAGCAACCGCACTGGTATCAAATACCCAGGAGCTACTACGAGTACTGATAAGGTACACATCAATTACATGTATATCACATATACCTTTAGTGTTGCCGGCCTTCTTGTCCGCTAAGTATTTGGGGCAGTTCCGCTTCCAGTGACCACTTCCCTTGCAATAAAAACACTCAGTCTCGGGCTTGGGTCCATTCTTTGGCTTCTTCCCGGCAGCTTGCTTACCGGGCGCGAAAACTCCCTTCCCGTCCTTCTTGAAGTTATTTTTACCCTTGACTTTCTTGAACTTAGTGGTTTTATTCACCATCAACACTTGATGTTCCTTTTTGATTTCCACCTTCGCTGATTTCAGCATTGAATATACCTCAGGAATGGTCTTTTCCATCCCCTGCATATTGAAGTTCATCACAAAGCTCTTGTAGCTCGGTGGAAGTGACTGAAGGATTCTGTCAATGACCGTGTCATCCGGGAGATTAACTCCCAGCTGAGTCAAGTGGTTATGTAACCGAGACATTGTGAGTATGTGCTCACTGACGGAACTATTTTCCTCCATCTTACAGCTAAAGAACTTGTCGGAGACTTCATATCTCTTGACCCGGGCATGAGCTTGAAAAACCATTTTCAGCTCTTCGAACATCTCATATGCTCTGTGTCTCTCAAAACGCTTTTGGAGCCCCTGTTCTAAGCTGTAAAGCATGCGGTACTGAACGAGGGAGTAATCATCAGCACGTGACTACCAAGCGTTCATAACGTCTTGGTTCTGTGGGACGGGTGTGTCACCTAGCGGTGCTTCTAGGACATAATCTTTCTTGGGAGCTATGAGGATTATCCTCAGGTTCCGGACCCAGTCCGTATAGCTGCTGCCATCGTCTTTCAGCTTGGTTTTCTCTAGGAACGCGTTGAAGTTGAGGACAACGTGGGCCATTTGATCTACAAGACATATTGTAAAGATTTTAGACTAAGTTCATGATAATTAAGTTCATCTAATCAAATTATTCAATGAACTCCCACTCAGATAGACATCCCTCTAGTCATCTAAGTGAAACATGATCCGGGTTAACTAGGCCGTGTCCGATCATCACCTGAGGCGGACTAGTCAACATCGGTGAACATCTTCATGTTGATCGTATCTTCTATATATACGACTCATGCTCGACCTTTCGGTCTTCTGTGTTCTGAGGCCATGTCTATACATGCTAGGCTCGTCAAGTCAACCTAAGTGTATTCCGTGTGTAAATCTGGCTTACACCCATTGTATTCGAACGTTAGAATCTATCACACCCGATCATCACGTGGTGCTTCGAAACAATGAACCTTCGCAACGGTGCACAGTTAGGGGGAACACTTTCTTGAAATTAATTCGAGGGATCATCTTATTTAAGCTACCGTCGTTCTAAGCAAATAAGATGTAAAACATGATAAACATCACATGCAATCAAATAGTGACATGATATGGCCAATATCATTTCGCTCCTTATGATCTTCATCTTCGGGGCGCCATGATCATCGTCGTCACCGGCATGACACCATGATCTCCATCATCGTGTCTTCATGAAGTTGTCACGTCAACTATTACTTCTACTACTATGGCTAACGCTTTAGCAATAAAGTTAAGTAATTACATGACGTTTATGTTGACACGCAGGTCATAAATAAATTAAGACAACTCCTATGGCTCCTGCCGGTTGTCATACACATCGAAATGCAAGTCGTGATTCCTATTACAAGAACATGATCATCTCATACATCACATATATCATTCATCACAACTTTTGGCCATATCACATCACAAAGCACTTGCTGCAAAAACAAGTTAGACATCCTCTAATTGTTGTTGCAAGTTTTTACGTGGCTGCTATAGGTTTCTAGCAAGAACGTTTCTTACCTATGCCAAAACCATAACGTGAATTGCCAATTTCTACTTACCCTTCATAAGGACCCTGTTCATCGAATCCGATCCGACTAAAGTGGGAGAGACAGACACCCGCTAGCCACCTTATGCAACTAGTGCATGTCAATCGGTGGAACCAGTCTCACGTAAGCGTACGTGTAAAGTCGGTCCGGGCCGCTTCATCCCACGATGCCGCCAAATCAAGATAAGACTAGTAATGGCAAGATAATTGACAATATCGACGCCCACAAGTACTTTGTGTTCTACTCGTGCATAGTAACTACGCATAGACCTAGCTCATGATGCCACTGTTGGGTAACGTAGCATAATTTTAAAATTTTCTACGCATCACCAAGATCAATCTATGGAGTCATCTAGCAACGAGGAAGAGAGGAGTGCATCTACATACCCTTGTAGGTTGCGCGTGGAAGCGTTCAAGAGAACGGGGTTGATGGAGTCGTACTCGACGTGATCCAAATCACCGATGACCTAGTGCCGAACGGACGGCACCTCTGTGTTCAACACACGTATGGTTGGGAAGACATCTCCTCCTTCTTGATCCAGCAAGGGGGAAGGAGAGGCTGATGAAGATCTAGCAGCACGACGGCGTGGTGGTGGAAGCAACGGTGATCTCAGCAGGGCTTCGCCAAGTGCAGGGAGACGGAGGAGTGTCACGAGAGGGAGAGGGAGAGGCCAGGGGCTTGGGTGCGGCTACCCTCCCCCCCACTATATATAGGGTCCCTAGGGGGGCGCCGGCCCTAGGAGATCCAATCTCCTAGGGGGGTGGCGGCCAAGGGGGTGCCTTGCCCCCCAAGGCAAGGGTGGCGCCCCCCACCCCTAGGGTTTCCAACCCTAGGCGCAGGGGGAGGCCCAAGGGGGGCGCACCAGCCCACTAGGGGCTGGTTCCCCTCCCACTTCAGCCCATGGGGCCCTCCGGGATAGGTGGCCCCACCCGGTGGACCCCCGGGACCCTTCCGGTGGTCCTGGTACGATACCGATTACCCCCAAAACTTTCCCGATGGACGAAACTTGACTTCCCATATATAAATCTTCTCGTGATGTCCGGGATCTCATCCAATACTCCGAACAACTTTCGGCTTACCGTATGCTAATATCTCTACAACCCTAGCATCACCGAACCTTAAGTGTGTAGACCCTACGGGTTCGGGAGACATGCAGACATGACCGAGAAGCCTCTCCGGTCAATAACCAACAACGGGATCTGGATACCCATGTTGGCTCCCACATGCTCCACGATGATGTCATTGGATGAACCACGATGTCGAGGACTCAATCAATCCGTATACAATTCCCTTTGTCAATCGGTACGTTACTTGCCGGAGACTCGATCGTCGGTATCCCAATACCTCGTTCAATCTCGTTACTGGCAAGTCACTTTACTCGTACCGTAATGCATGATCCCGTGATCAACCACTTGGTCACATTGAGCTCATTATGATGATGCATTACCGAGTGGGCCCAGAGGTACCTCTCTGTCATACGGAGTGACAAATCCCAGTCTCGATTCGTGCCAACCCAACAGATACTTTCGGAGATACCTGTAGTGTACCTTTATAGTCACCCAGTTATGTTGTGACGTTTGGCACACCCAAAGCACTCCTATGGTATCCGGGAGTTGCACAATCTCATGGTCTAAGGAAATGATACTTGACATTCAGAAAAGCTACAGCAAACGAACTACACGATCTTTGAGCTATGCTTAGGAATGGGTCTTGTCCATCACATCATTCTCCTAATGATGTGATCCTGTTATCAATGACATCCACTGTCCATAGTCAGGAAACCATGACTATCTTTTGATCAACGAGCTAGTTAACTAGAGGCTCACTAGGGACGTGTTGTGGTCTATGTATTCACACATGTATTACGATTTCCTGATAACACAATTATAGCATGAACAATAGACAATAATAACCATTTTATTATTGCCTCTAGGGCATATTTCCAACACTCTAGACACACAAGTTGATCAAGTTAATCGTCTCTTAGCCGTGTGCGGTGCCCCCCTCCACCATAGTCCACCTCGATCATATCGCAGCGGTGCTTAGGCGAAGCCCTGCGTCGGTAGAACATCATCATCGTCACCACGCCGTCGTGCTGATGAAACTTTCCCTCAACACTCGGCTGGATCGGAGTTCGAGGGACGCCATCGAGTTGAACGTGTGCATAACTCGGAGGTGCCGTGCGTTCGGTACTTGATCGGTCGGATCATGAAGACATACGACTACATCAACTGCGTTGTGCTAACGCTTCCGCTTTCGGTCTACGAGGGTACGTGGGAAACACTCTCCCCTCTCGTTGCTATGCATCACCATGATCTTGCGTGTGCGTAGGAAAATTTTGAAATTACTACGTTCCCCAACAGGAATTACAAACGGTTGAAATTGGAATTTCATCAGAAGTTTTACTCTATGCATCTTGTTCATTGTGATCGCAATTACATATATAATTTTTGGCCTCGCGAAGGAGAAAGCATCGCTCAAGCTTGGGGGAGGCTTAAATCAATGTTATATTCATGCCCCAATCATGATCTCTCAAGAGAAATGATTATTCAAAAAATTTATGCTCGGCTTTGTGGTAACAATCGCACCATGCTTGATACTTCTTGTGCTGGCTCTTTTATGATAAAGACTATTAAATTTAAATGGGATTTATTAGAAAGAATTAAACGCAACTCTGAAGATTGTAACCTCGACAATGGTAAGGAGTCAAGTATGACACCTAGTTTTGATTGTATTAAATCTTTTATGGATACTGCCGGGGTGCTGATCCACGGGCACCTATGGGACCGGCGGGCCGGGTCCCTTTCGGTTCGGCGGGGGCGGAGATCGTGCAAAGAGCAAATCGAGGCGAAGCACGCGAGCGATTTACCCAGGTTCGGGCCGCACGGATGCGTAAAACCCTACTCCTGCTTCATGGTTTTGTATTGATTTCTAGCTCGGGGGCGCGGAGTGCTACAATACACACCAGCGGCCAGCGAGACCGAGCGTGAGTGTTCGAACTGGCTAACCCCCCCTCTACGTTGCACACGGGCCTCCTTTTATATGCTCAAGGGGCTACCGACAGGTGGCAACGGAGGTAAAGGGCAAAAATGGAAAGGTGCTGTGGTAGGCACAGCTACCTGCTATAGTGTATCATACCTAACCCTGACGGCAGGGGACAAGGGTCTTAAATGCCCGTCTGTGTCGCCTAAACAGTGCGAAAAGGGACCGCCAGGGACGCCACCGTTCGCCACGATGGCGATCTTGTCAGCGCCGCTTGCCACCGCACGTCCCTAGCTGCACAGCCTTCCGCCACGTACGCCTGGAAGGGCCCCAGAGCGACACGTTGGTGGATGTGCTGGAGCGCGGGCGCGGAGAGGTGGCTTGCCGCGGCGAGCGCCTTGCCGCGGTCGTTGTCTTGCCGCGTCCGGGAGCTTGTCGCTCACCGGGTCTTGCCGGAACGCGTGGTGTGCCGCGGCAAGTTCCTTGAAATGCCTTGAGTGGCCTTCCTGGCAAGCTCCTCTTGCCGGGGTCTTGTCTTCTTGACTTGGACGCTTTGTTCTTGAATGGCTCCAAAGGAACCACGGAGGATCTTGGCGGTCACCCGGCAAGCCTTGCCGCGGGATGCTGCGACTGCCCGTGCACAAGTTCGGGATACTAGGGTACCCCTACTCTAGTACACCGACAGGAGCCCCCAGGCCTGGGCCATACATGGTGCCGAGCGCTGTTGGGCCAGACCCAAAACAGGGCACGGGCACGCGCGGCCTAGGTTACGCCGTATCTCACTCCGTATCCACCGCGCCCTCCCCGAACGGCACGCGTTGAATGCGGCGTCGTGGGAGAGGTCGTGGGGGTTTCTTTATTCGGAAATGCGGAACGTCTGCCCCCTCCCCCTTTAAAAGCAGGGGAAACAGGGGCAGTTGGCCCACTCGCCCGTTGCCATTCCAAATCTCAGAA
Organism: Triticum dicoccoides; assembly: GCF_002162155.2. Classification (NCBI taxonomy): domain Eukaryota; kingdom Viridiplantae; phylum Streptophyta; class Magnoliopsida; order Poales; family Poaceae; genus Triticum; species Triticum dicoccoides. Next base: position 10,160,277 of record NC_041382.1, on the reverse strand, counting down.
ATCTCCGCCGCTCCCTTGCCTCCCCAAAGCTGAGGGAGAGAGAGGAGCGCTCCGCCCCCCATCGCCACTAGCACCACCAACGCCATCGACCTCCTCCACTACTTCCGCCATGGCTCGAAAAGCCGACAAGGGGAAGACCGTGAAGACGACCGAGGCGCAGCGGCTCGCGGCGTTGCGGAAGGAGCGGTCCGTTTACCCTCCCAAGCTCGGCGCGAAGGAGCTGAGGGAGAACTACTATCTGTTCTGGTCGGCGGAGACGCGCGCGCATCCGCGCACAAAGGTTCTCCCCGCCGCCGCTTGGAAGAAGGCTCCGAATGGGTACCCCTTCTTCGCATTGTTCTTCTATTGCGGGCTCTGCCCGCCCTTCTCTGATTTCTTCTGCGACATCATGAACACTTATGGATTCCATCTCCTTGACTTAACCCCCAATGCCGTCTTGACACTAGCAGTTTTCGCACACCTCTGTGAAAACTTTGTCGGGGTTCTACCCAATGTAGCCCTCTTCCGCCACTTTTTCATACCCCGAGTAGAGAGAGGAGAGCCTCTATCCGGCGGGATTGCCTGGATCTCAAGGCCCGGCAAGAAAGAGACCTATCTGGAGGGAGAATTCCGCGGCAAGTGGGAGGAGTGGAGAGCTGATTGGTGCTGGATTGACGAGGAGAGCCCGCAGCCATTCACCGTTCGACGCCGAACCCCAGTAGCACGCGGCAGCGATTGGAGTGACATGGCTCCGGAGGACGCGAGGCTAAAGATTGCCGTCACCAGGATCCTGCGCCTGAGGCATGCCGGGCTTACTGTTGGCGCAGACTTCCTTCGCCGCCGCATCGCCCCCCTGCAGGAACGAGGGAGGCCCACTTGGGAGTTCAAGAACGCGGCAGACATCATGAGGCTGCAGCCAGGCCTCAATTACAACTTCACAGTCCTGGAGCTCAACGCGATGCTGCAGGAGCTGTTCAAATATGACCCCAGCATCCCGAGGTGTTCAGATTGCCGGGGGGCGTCGTGCCTTTGTGCAACAATTCCGCGCTCGACCGCATCCGTGCAATGATGCCGGAGTGCGACTCGCACGGGATTGTGCCAACTTGGCAGGAGCCTGCAGACGAGGTCGTGCAGCAATTCTTCGACGACTTGGTGGAAGTGCCAATCCGCCTCGACGAGAAGGACGGCCTCACCCGCGACACCACGGATGCGGAGATGGCGCTCATCGCCACTAGGCTGGAGGAGGCAGCGGCAGCCGCAGCCGCGGGCGAGTTCGGGTTCACTATGGAGGAGGCCGATGCAGCAGAAGCGGCAAGCCATGCCGAGCGAGGGGAGCCTGCCGGCAAGAAGGGGCTTGCCGGGCAAGACACCGAGCCGAGCGAGCCCGCCAAGGACGCGAGCGGCTCGTTGCAAATCGACTCTTCTTCCACCTCGTCTTCAGACAGCCCACCAGAAACAGAGCCTCCATCCCCACCAAGAAGGCGTCTCTGAAAGGTTAGTGATGTGGCGGAGCGGCAAGCGGGCCAACAGTCGCCACGCCGCGTGACACACTCGACCATGGCAAACACCGTTGCCGCAGGAGCGCCTCATGCTACGACGGCAACCGGAGCAGAGTCTAGCCGGACCACCGCTTCAGTCCCTGCCGCTACTCACGCCGCGCCGACAGCCGGAGCGGGGTCGTCTCAGACCGCCGCCACTGCTCCCGCCAAGCGGCCAAGGGAAGCTTCTCCTCCGCCTCCTCGCTCCGGGCGCGCGCCAGGCTTCGACTTCTCCGCGTTAAGCTCCGACGAGGAAGAAGAAGAAGAGTAAGCTTCTCTTGCTGTACTTGCATTTCTTCAACTCTTGCTGTTGGTCTTGTTTCTCACTTGCTTTTCCCTGAATCTGTTCCTCTTTAGGACTCTGTCCCAGAGAGAGGCAAAGAGAGCTAAGGCCCCGGTGATCATCATCGAGGACGAGCCCACTGTGACAACAGGTGGCGCGCCCGAGACAACCTTGCCGGAGCCGGCGACTTTCCTCCATGGCAGCCCCCATCGTAAGTGTGTGAATTATTTTCTGCGGCGAGGCGCGCATGGGTACTTGTCTTTGCTGATATCTGCTTGTTGACTTGTGTAGGAGCCGAGCAGCCCCACCAAGAGCCAAGGGAGAATCCCCCGACAAGGGAGAATTCTCCGGCAAGGGAAGGCTTCCCGGTGAGGGAGAAGTCTCCGGCAAGGGTGGGTTCTCCGGCGAGGGACAGCGCCAGCGGCCCCCCGACCACGGAGACCACAACCGCAGAGCCTGGTGCAGGTACTCCCCTTGCTTCAAAACTTCTCTTGGATCCTTCTTTTCTTGATCTTTATGGGTTTCTGCGGGATTCTCTTTGACTCTTCTCCTCTTTTCCGGTTGTCAGATCCATCCGCTGTGGAGCAGATGGAGACAGAGGTCGTCGCCGATGAAGCAGCCGGTGCTGGAGACGCCACCGGCGCAGAGGCCGCCAAGGCTGACACCGCAGCAACTGGCGAGGAATCTGGCGATCATACTGACGGCCCTGAGGCCGCAGGAGCACCAGGCGCTACGCCGACCGCCGACCCATCCGCCGAAGCCGCAGCGCCAAGTTCCAAGGAGCCCCAGCCGAGCGTTTATTTGAAGGCCGGCGACGACGTCTTCATCAATCTTTCCTGGGCATCAAGCTCCAGAGCGCCAGTCGAGGGGGAGGTCTTCGACGGAGAAGTGCTCACCTCCGCGGGGCTGAAGCTGGTCGACGCGCCAAGCAGCAGCAGCAACGAGCCCGAAGAAGAGCGGCTGCTGCGCAGGTTGATGTCGCTCTACCGCGTGCGACAAGCCAAGCTGGAGTCCCGCGAGGCGCTTGTCGCGAAGGCGGGAGCAGACATTGAAAAGCGCGCGGAAGAGCTCGGAGGTTCCCACCGGGAAGCCCTCCGATCCCTGGCGGAGGAGCGGGAGCAGCTCGCTGAAGCATGGAAGGTCTTTCTCCTCGAGAAGGCTGAAGCCGAAGAGCGCCAGTGACTTGCCGCTGTGAAGCTAGCCGCGGAAGAGGGCGAGCTGGCACAGCGGAAGGTCAATCTCGACGCCCACGAGGAGGAGCTTGCCTCGCGCGAGGAGAAGCTTGGCGGAGCCCTCAAGCAAGCGGAGGATGCTGCCGCCGCCGCCGAGGCCGCTGGAGGTGGCGCGGCTGGAGGCCGATCTCTCCGAGAAGGGCAAGGAGCTCAGCGTCGCCAAGGCCTCCAACGTGGATCTTGAGTTGAAGCTAACCACTTTGACCAAGACTTTGGACAGCGCCAAGAAGCGGGAGGCGGCCTTGAAGGAGGATATCAAGGCCGACAAGGCACTGCTGGAGAGCGCTGCCACCGCCCAGAACACCTTCAGGGAGACTGTGACGCACTGGACGGAGAGTCTGGTGAACGCCGCCACAGATATCGACAAGGAGCTGGCGCAGCTGGGGATGGAAGATCTTGGGTATCCCTCCGACGACAACCTCCAGCCCAGCGCCAAGCTCGTCCTATTCTTCAAGGGCGTGGCGACGGCCCTTCAGCGACTCCGAGAGAGGATCCCCAAGCAACTAGCTGACGAGTCGCGCGAGATCTGCGCAGGAGCCCTCGAGAAAGTGTTGATGAAGGTGGCCTTCCGCAATCCGTGCCTCCACCTCACCAACATCCTCAGGTCCTTGCCGCCAGAAGCTGATCTGGAGGAGCTCAAGGCCCTTGTCGCACCCATTGTGGACAAGGTGAGTAGGATCAAGCGGGTCGAAGGCGACCGCGTAGATTAGGCCGCTCATTTCTTCTTTTCTTGTCGCTGCCCATCATGTCATGAAAACAATCTGTTAGAGCTGCGACAAGCTATCTTTGTAATGTAACTTGATTGTGGGCAATGATTGCAATGTTACTCCCTTTACTTGATTCCTCCCTTTGTATGTTTTTGCCCTATGCTTTTAGGGAACTTGCCGGTGCAGGCACCTGAGCCGCGAGCGCTGAGTGCGGAACGTCAGCAGCCTGCTGGCGGTGCCGCTACCGGAAAGAAACCTTGTCGCAACTAGTTGCAGCTCACTTAAGTTGCTGAGCGAACTCAAAACAAAGTAAGGGCGGTAGCGGCTCACTTAAGTTGCTGAGCGGACTCGAAGCAAAGTAAGGGCGCTAGCAGCTCACTTAAGTTGTTGAGCGGACTCGAAACAAAGTAGGGGCGCAACTAGCTATGAGTGTGGTCGTTCAAGGGAGATAACTTAAAATTTAAAAAATTCGATTGCTCAAACTTTGGCAACTTAGCTTTTTTGTTGTTTGCTTCCCGGCAAGGCGAAACTTTCTTGAACGACGCCTGGCCCATACCATCCATCGTCTTCTCCTTTCCCCCCCGGCAAACTTGTGGGCGAGGGGAACCTTGCTTTCAAAAGGAAGTGGAGACAATACAAATATGGAGCTTTATGGCTCGTTATTGCTTACCGTGGAGTAGGTGCTGCACAAAGTGTCAGATCATATATGCCAGAAAATAGAAAGCATAAAATTGACAAAATGTGGGGAGCACATGAGCTTTACTTATGCACGGGATCTGCGCCCGGCTTTCTACAAAGGATTACATGCAACAGCGGCAAGACTTGTACAAAAGGTGGTTGTCGGAACAGGTTCCGACAACCGCGCCTTATGGGTAAAACTTACGAAGATGCTGAATGTTCCAGGAGTTGCTGACCGGAATGCCATCTTCAGTCTCAAGGCGGACAGCGCCAGGCCTAGTGACTCGTTTCACCCGGTAAGGGCCTTCCCACTTCGGCGTCAACTTGTTGGAATTCTTGGCGGACTGAACGCGCCGAAGAACAAGGTCGCCTTCCTCGAGACTTCTGGCGTTAACTTTGCGGCTATGGTAGCGGCGCAAAGCTTGCAGGTAGCGAGCAGCTCACACAGCAGCCTGAAGACGGTCTTCCTCAAGGAGCAGCGCATCATCTTGTCGCAGCCGCTCTTGCTCGAGCTCATCATAAGCGAGCACTCGAGGTGACCCGTATACGAGTTCCGTGGGGATAACTGCCTCTGCTCCATAGACTAGAGCAAAAGGTGTCTGTCCAGTGGCTCGATTTGGCGTCGTTCTGATCGACCAAAGAACCACCGGCAGCTCCTCGATCCAGTTTCTTCCGCACTTGTGCAGCCTGTCGAGAGTTCTAGTCTTGAGCCCGCGCAGCACTTCAGCATTTGCCCTCTCCGCTTGACCGTTGCTTCTCGGGTGAGCAACAGAAGCGAAGCAGACCTTGGCGCCAAGATCTTGGACGTACTGCGTGAAGGTGCGGCTCGTAAATTGCGTGCCGTTGTCGGTGATTAACCTGTTAGGGATCCTGAAGCGGCAAACAATCGACCTAAAGAACTTGACTGCTGACTGTGATGTCACCTTCCTCACTGGTTCCACTTCCGGCCACTTTGTGAACTTGTCGATTGCAACATACAAGTACTCAAAGCCCCCAACAGCTCGGGGAAAGGGCTGAGGATGTCGAGCCCCCAGACCGAGAATGGCCAGGATAAAGGGATCGTCTGGAGAGCTTGAGCTGGTTGGTGTATCTGCTTGGAATGAAACTGACACGCTTCACACTTGGTTACTTGTGCAGTTGCATCCTGGAGGGCTGTTGGCCAGAAGAAACCTTGCCGGAAAGCTTTACCGACAAGTGCTCTTGCGCCAATGTGGTGACCACATAGGCCTCCATGTATTTCTGCCAACAGCTTTTGTCCATCTTCCCGGGGAATACACTTCAATTTCACACCGTTGAGTCTTCTTCTGTACAGTGTCTTGTCGACAAACTGGTACATACTTGACTGCTGGGATACTCTCTTCGCTTCTTCTTGCTCTTCGGGAAGTCCTCCTGTCTGAAGGAAATGGACAATCTGCTGTGCCCATGTTGGAGCTTGTGGCTCGACAACAAGGACTAAAGGCAAATCTGCTGCTGCGGGAACATCCGCTTCCACGGCAAGAACCTGCGGCTCTGCCGGAGCTTGACGTTCCCTGACAAGCTTGCCGGAGCAAAACTTGTCGGGAGCTTCTGCTTCAACGGAATAAACCCTAGGGTCTGCCGGAACAGACTGCTCCCCAGCACTCTTGGCGTTGATCTTGGAGACTGCTGCGGGAATATCCGCTTCTACGGCAAGAACCTGCGGCTTTGTCGGAGCGTGACGTTCCCCGACAAGCTTGCCGGAGCAAAACTTGTCGGGAGCTCTTGCTTCAACGGAACAAACCCTAGGGTCTGCCGGAACAGACTGCTCCCCAGCACTCTTGGCGTTGATCTTGGGGACCTTCTTGGCAGCGGCTTCGGGGAGCTCTGCCGGCAAATAGTCACCAGAAACCAACTTCCTCTTCTTGCTCTATCCAGTTGATGGGTTACGGACGGCTGAGTCAGCTTGAGCACAAAGATCCCTGGTTCCACAGGTAACTTAAGTGCGGCACACTTTGACAGGCCATCTGCAATGGCGTTCTGAGCTCTTGGAACATGCTCCATTTGTAGGCCATCAAAGTGTTCTTCTAGCTTTCTCACTTCGTCGACGTAAGCTTCCATCAACGGACTCTGATAACTCTTGTTTACTTGGCAGACGACAAGCTGTGAGTCACCCCTGACAATGAGCTTCTTGATCCCAAGGTCTGCCGCGATCCGGAGACCGGCAAGCAAGCCCTCATATTCTGCAGTATTATTCGTTGCTTGCTCTTTGGGGAAGTGCATCTGGACTATGTACTTGAGGTGCTCACCGGTGGGTGCGACAAGCAGCACGCCAGTGCCGCCGCCTTGCAGCGAAAAGGCACCATCAAAGTACATCAGCCACTCTTTGCTTGCTTCCTTGTCGGGGATGCTCGTTTCTGGAATTTCTTCATCTGGTGTTGGCGTCCATTCTGCTATGAATTCTGCCAATGCTCTGCTCTGGATAGTTGAAGTGCTTTCAAACTTGAGGCCAAAGCTTGATAGTTCCAGTGCCCACTCAACAATCCTGCCTGTCGCTTCTGGATTCTGCAGTATCCTCTTCAGCGGAAAGCGAGTGACAACTGTGATCTCATGTGCTTGAAAGTAATGGCGCAGCTTTCTCGAGGCCATGAGAAGGCCGAAAAGCAATTTCTGCACACCAGAGTACCTTGACCTAGCCCCCTGCAGAAGGGAACTGACAAAGTAAACTGGGCGCTGCACCATCTTCTTGTGTATCTCGTCGTGTATCTGCGCAGATCCATCTTTGTAGGGACCAGAGCTTGTCGGGGAGGCTCCCTGCTTGTCGCTAGATGCGCTTGCCGCGGTTGTTGGCTCATCATCTGCCTCCCTCTCTGCTACTAACGCAGCACTAACCACTTGATTGGTTGCCGCTATGTATAGCAGCAACTTCTCTTGTGGCTTAGGTGCGACAAGTATTGGGGGGGAGGACAGGTATCTCTTCAGGTCTTGCAGCGCAGCCTCCGCTTCCGGAGTCCATTTCATTGGACCTACCTTTTTCAATAATCTGAAAAATGGCAGGGCGCGCTCAGCAGACCGAGAGATAAACCTGCTGAGACCAGCCATGCAACCGGCAAGTTTCTGTACATCCTTGACGCGCTTTGGTGCTTCAATCTGCTCAATGGCCTTGATCCGGGATTGGCTTCAATTCCCCGCTGAGACACGAAGAACCCGAGAAGCTTGCCGGAGGGAACTCCAAACACACAATTCTCTGGGTTGAGCTTGAGGCTGATCTTGCGCAGATTTGCAAAGGTCTCGTCTAAATCTTGAATCAGGGTTGCTCTGTCCTTTCTCTTGACCACTATATCATCCATGTAGGCTTCCACATTTCTGTGTATTTGTGGCTCAAGAGCAACATGGACTACTCTTGCAAATGTCGAACCAGCATTTTTTAATCCGAAAGGCATCCGTACGAAACAGTACGTGCCACATGGAGTAATAAATGTGGTCTTCTCCTCATCCTCTTCTGCCATGAAGATCTGATGATATCCTAAGTATGCGTCAAGAAATGAAAGCAAATCACATCCAGCGGTGGAGTCAACAATCTGGTCAATGCGCGGCAAAGGAAATGGGTCTTTGGGACAAGCTTTGTTAACATCGGTGAAATCGATACAAAGTCTCCATTTCCCGTTTGCCTTGCGCACGACTACAGGATTGGCCAACCACGTGGGATGGAGCACTCCTCTGACAAGGCCTGCTGCTTCCAGTTTCTTGATCTCTTCTGCAATGAATTCTTGGCGCTCCACTACCTTCTTCCTGACATTCTGCTTGACGGGCCGCGCATGGGGACAAACGGCAAGGTGGTGCTCAATTACCTTCCTGGGAACACCGGGGATGTCAGACGGTTGCCATGCAAACACGTCGACATTCACCCGTAGGAAAGCAACGAGCGCGCTTTCCTATTTAGGGTCGAGCGTGGCACTGATGTTGAAGGTACCACCAGGGTCGTCCTCCTTGGCAGATACCTTCTTCGTCTCTGGCGGAGCTGCCATCGTCTTCTTGCACTTGCCGGTGGAGCTCGATGGTGCGTCCTCGACGGCAGCGCAGCACTCCGAAGAGGTGCGCTTGCCGGAGTGGGCATCAGAACTCTTGCCGGACTTGGTCTTCTTCCCCCCGGGAGCATCAGCGGCAAGTGGATTGCGATCTACCGTGGCTGCTGCTTCCCGGTAGATCTTGTCGGCACAGATAAGAGCGTCCTTCTTGTCGCCGGGGACAGAAATGACGCTTATCGAGCCTGGCATCTTCAGCATGTTATATGCGTAGTGAGAGGCTGCCATGAACTTGGTGAGTGCTGGACGGCCAAGTATCCCATTGTAAGGCAATGGAATATCGGCAACGTCGAATGTGACCTTCTCAGTCCTGAAGTTTAGCTCGCTGCCAAATGTTACCGGCAGCGTGACCTTCCCCTTCGGCTTGCTCCTTCCCGGATGATTCCTTGGAATGTGCCGGTCTCTTCAAGCTCGCTGTCAGGGCTCTGGAGTTTTTGGAGTACAACGGAGGAGATCAGGTTTAAGCCGGCCCCGCCGTCAACTAGCATCTTGGTGACCTTGAGGTTGCGGATAGTTGGTGAAACCAACATCGGCAAACACCCGACCGCAGTTGTGCGATCAGGGTGGTCCTCAATGTCAAAGATGATAGGCGTGCTGGACCATTTCAGAAGTTTGCGCGATTCGACAGGTGGTTCCGCTGCATTGACTTCCCGCACCCACTGCTTGAGTTGGCGGTGTGAAGTGTGCAGGGAAGCGCCGCCGTCAACGCACAAGACCTCTGTGGCTTTCTGAAACTCCTGCTCACTAGTCTCGACATCATCCATGTCTTCGTCGTCATCGTCGTCTTCATCATTGTCGCGGCCGCGGGGAGGTCTGTCTCCTTGCCGCTGCTTGGCCTTACCGCGGCGTCCTCCTCGGCCGGCGCGCTTCTTGCCAGATTCTGCAGCGCCACCTTGGGCCCTCTCCTTGTCTCGCCGCTCGTACTCAGCCTTTTGCTGCTGGACAAGCTGCTCGACCTTTTTGCAGCTCTGGAGGTCATGGCCCTTGGTGCGGTGAATCTTGCAGTATTGCTTGTCGGAGCCGTCCTGCTTGTCGGCGGCTGCCACAGCCTGGCAGTTGGCGCACGCGGCAATTTCCTTGCCGGAGCTACCAACTTTGGCCTTCTTGGCGCCACCTTCGTTGCCGGGCTGCTCAACGACTAGCACCTCTTTGCCTTTCTTGTTCCTGTTCCGCCGCCGGTTTTTCTTTGCCGGGGCAATATCCTCACTGTCAGATCCTTTTGCTCTCGTCTTCTCTCCGGGGAGTCTCCTCCCTTCCTCGGCACGTGCACACTTGTCGGCCAGGGCATATAGCTCACTGACGTCTCTGATCCTGCACATCGCCATCTCCTCCCGCATCCTGCAGTTACGCACGTTCTGATGAAACGCGCTGATGACCGCGGCGTGGTGGACGTCTGGGATGTTGTACTGTACACGGCTGAACCTCTGAATATACTTGCGTACGGGCTCTCCTTCCTTCTGGACGAGCAGATGAAGATCACTCTCTTGGCCATGAGGTTTGTGGCCGCCTGTAAAGGCGCCGACAAACTGATGGCATAGATCAGCCCAGGAGGATATGGAGTTGTCCGGCAAGTGCATGAGCCAGGACCTGACGTTGGGCTTGAGCACCAACGGGAAGTAGTTGGCAAGGATCTTGTCGTCCCGCCCCCCAGCAGCCTGCACCGCGATGGTGTCGATGCTGAGGAACTCCGACGGATGCGACTTGCCGTCGTACTTCTCTGGTACATCTGGTTTGAAGTTCTTCGTACTGGGCCACTGGACTTGCCGCAGCTCACGAGTGAATGCAGGGCAACCTACCGCGTACGACAAGTCACCTGGTTCCCCTGGCGCATGCATGTCAACAGAGGGCCCAGCGCGCTGGTCTGATTGACGCCGCGCTTTTCTCTGGCGCTCGATGCGAGTACGAGCGTCTTCTTGTTGTCGTTCTTGAAGAACTTGGCGCTGATCGCGACGAGCTCGCGGATCTGACGACGCGGTGGAGTCGCTGTCGAGGTGGACCCGGCGAGTCGGCGATCTTGGCCTTCGGGGTGGAGAGTGCACAGTAGTTGCACCCCCACCAGTCTTGTCGTCTCTGGCTCGTGCCTGGCTGGCTTGCCGCGGCTGAGACGTGCTCGGCTGCCGTGGAGTGTCACCGTTGGCGAAGCCGATGAGACTCTGGATAGTGGCCCTCTAGTCGTCGATCTTGTTCGCCGCTGGAGGGTAGTCTAGGAGCAGCTGAGCTCGTGCCAGAGCTTCTGCTGCGGTGGCGGGTGGCGGTGGCGAACGGTGCGAGGAGCGGGATATGCTCGGACTTCTAACTACGTTAGAAGGAGCAGTATCTCGTCCAAGGGACCGTGTCTCGCTCGCGCCAGCAGGTTGACGTGCATGGTGGTCCTGAGCGCTCCGAGATCCACCAGCTCGATCTTGATCTAGCGAATGCATGGTACCGTGAGTACCATGACGCTGCCGGTCCCGCGCCTCCTGAGATGGGCGCGGTGCATGCACGGACGCCGAGGTCTTGGAGTGCGCCCGATCATTGTGGGAGCCGGCTACACCGCCGATGGGCAACGCAGCCTTGTCCTGGGACCTGGCAGCACCGTGAGTTCCCTCGTCGACGCGTGTCCTTCCCCACCAACCGTTTGCTCCGGCGGTGGCTGGCTCGGCGCGGACGGAGCAGCTGCCTCCGAAAATTTCTTCTTCGGCGGCATGTTGATGAAGATGATGAAGATCTAGCTCGCGAGAATGCCGGATCTGGTTCACACAACTTCGACGCACCTACCTGGCGCGCCAAAGATGCCGGGGTGCTGATCCACGGGCACCTATGGGACCGGCGGGCCGGGTCCCTTTCGGTTCGGCGGGGGCGGAGATCGTGCAAAGAGCAAATTGAGGCGAAGCACGCGAGCGATTTACCCAGGTTCGGGCCGCACGGATGCGTAAAACCCTACTCCTGCTTCATGGTTTTCTATTGATTTCTAGCTCGGGGGCGCGGAGTGCTACAGTACACACAAGCGGCCAGCGAGACCGAGCGTGAGTGTTCGAACTGGCTAACCCCCCCTCTACGTTGCACACGGGCCTCCTTTTATATGCTCAAGGGGCTACCGACAAGTGGCAACAAAGGTAAAGGGAAAAAATGGAAAGGTGCTGTGGTAGGCACAGCTACCTGCTACAGTGTATCATACCTAACCCTGACGGCAGGGGACAAGGGTCTTAAATGCCCGTCTGTGTCGCCTAAACAGTGCGAAAAGGGACCGCCAGGGACGCCACCGTTCGCCACGATGGCGATCTTGTCAGCACCGCTTGCCACCGCACGTCCCTAGCTGCACAGCCTTCCGCCACGTACGCCTGGAAGGGCCCCAGAGCGACACGTTGGTGGATGTGCTGGAGCGCGGGCGCGGAGAGGTGGCTTGCCGCGGCGAGCGCCTTGCCGCGGTCGTTGTCTTGCCGCGTCCGGGAGCTTGTCGCTCACCGGGTCTTGCCAGAACGCGTGGTGCGCCGCGGCAAGTTCCTTGAAATGCCTTGAGTGGCCTTCCCGGCAAGCTCCTCTTGCCGGGGTCTTGTCTTCTTGACTTGGAAGCTTTGTTCTTGAATGGCTCCAAAGGAACCACGGAGGATCTTGGCGGTCACCCGGCAAGCCTTGCCGCGGGATGCTGCGACTGCCCGTGCACAAGTTCTAGATACTAGGGTACCCCTACTCTAGTACACCGACAGATACCAATATTTTTCATAAATTTAACACTAAATATGGTCTTGACTCTGAGACTGTAGCTTCTTTCTGTGAAAATCTTGCTGCTTATGTTGATCTCCCCAAGGAGAAGTGGTTTAAATATCATCCTCCCATAGAAGTAAAAGTAGTTGCACCTATTAAAGTTAAAGAAAAGACTATCACTTATAATGATCCTATTGTTCCTACTTCTTATGTTGAGAAACCACTTTTCCCTGTTAGGATACAGGATCATGCTAAAGCTTCCAACTGTAGTCCGTAAAAGCAATATTAAAACATATACACCTCCTGAGCAAGTTAAAGTTGAACCTAATATTGCTATTGTTAAAGATCTCTTGTCTGATAATATAGATGGACATGTTATTTATTTCTGTGATGAAACTGCTAGAATTGCTAAACCCCGTGATAAAGATAAACCTAGACCTGTGGTAGGCATGCCTATTAAAATAGGAGATCATTGTTATCATGGCTTATGCGATATGGGTGCTAGAGCTAGTGCAATACCTTATTCCATATACGAAGAAGTTATGCATGATATTGCACCTGCTGAGATGGAAGATATTGATGTCACAATTAAACTTGCCAATAGAGATACTATCTCACCAATGGGAATTGTTAGAGATGTTGAAGTCTTGTGTGGGAAAACTAAATATCCTGCTGATTTTCTTGTTCTTGGTTCCCCACAAGATAGCTTTTGCCACATTATATTTGGTAGACCCTTCTTAAACACTGTTAATGCTACCATAGATTGCAAAAGAGATGTTGTTACTGTCGGTTTAGATGATATGACTCATGAATTTAATTTCTCTAAATTTAGTAGACAACACCGTGAAGAAGAATTACCTAGTAAGGATGAAATTATTGGTCTTGCTTCTATTGTCGTACCTCCTAGTGATCCTTTAGAACAATATTTTCTAGACCATGAAAATGACATGTTTATGAATGAAAGAAGGGAATTAGATGAAGTATTCTTTAAACATGAACCTACTCTGAAAAAAAATTACCTGTTGAAATCCTAGGGGATCCTCCTCCACCCAAGGGTGATCCCGTGTTTGAGCTTAAACCGTTACCTTATACTCTTAAATATGCTTATCTTGATGAGAAAAAGATATATCCTGTTATTATTAGTGCTAACCTTTCAGAGCATGAAGAAGAAAGATTATTGAAAACTCTGAAGAAGCACCGTGCTGCTATTGGGTATACTCTTGATGATCTTAAGGGCATTAGTCCCACTCTATGTCAACATAAAATTAATTTGGGAGAAGATGCTAAACCAGTTCGTCATCATCAACGCCGGCTGAATCCTAAAATGAAAGGAGTGGTAAGAAAGGAGATACTAAAGCTCCTTGAGGCAGGTATAATTTATCCCGTTGCTGATAGTCAGTGGGTAAGCCCTGTCCATTGTGTCCCTAAGAAGGGAGGTATTACTGTTGTTCCTAATGATAAAGATGAATTGATTCCTCAAAGAATTATTACAGGTTATAGGATGGTAATTGATTTTCGCAAATTAAATAAGGCAACTAAATAGGATCATTACCCCTTACCTTTTATCGATCAAATGCTAGAAAGATTATCCAAACATACACATTTTTGCTTTCTAGATGGTTATTCTGGTTTCTCTCAAATACCTGTGTTAGCCAAAGATCAATCAAAGACTACTTTTACATGCCCTTTTGGTACTTTTCCTTATAGACGTATGCCTTTTGGTTTATGTAATGCACCTGCTACCTTTCCAAGATGCATGATGGCTATATTCTCTGACTTTTGTGAAAATATTTGTGAGGTTTTCATGGACGACTTTTCCGTCTATGGATCTTCTTTTGATGATTGCTTGAGCAATATTGATCGAGTTTTGCAGAGATGTGAAGAAATTAATCTTGTCTTGAATTGGGAAAAGTGCCACTTTATGGTTAATGAAGGTATTGTCTTGAGGCATAAAGTTTTTGAAAGAGGTATCGAAGTTGATAAGGCCAAGGTTGATGCTATTGAAAAGATGCCATGTCCCAAGTACATCAAAGGTATAAGAAGTTTCCTTGGTCATGCCGGTTTTTATAGGAGGTTCATTAAGGACTTCTCAAAAATTTCTCGGCCTCTGACTAATTTATTACAAAAAGATATACCATTTGTATTTGATGATGATTGCGTAGAAGCATTTGAAATACTTAAGAAAGCATTGATTTCTGCACCTATTGTTCAGCCACCTGATTGGAATTTACCCTTTGAAATTATGTGTGATGCTAGTGATTATGCTGTAGGTGCTGTTCTAGGAAAAAGAGTTGATAAGAAACTAAATGGCATTCAATATGCTAGTAAAACTCTAGACAATGCTCAAAGAAATTATGCTGCTACTGAAAAAGAATTCTTAGCAGTTGTATTTGCGTGTGATAAGTTCAGACGTTATATTGTTGATTCTAAAGTAATTATTCACATTGATCATGCTGCTATTAAATATCTTATGGAAAATAAAGATGCTAAACCTAGACTTATTAGATGGGTTCTCTTGCTACAAGAATTTGATTTGCATATTGTTGATAGAAAATGAGCTGAGAACCCCGTTGCAGAAAACTTGTCTAGGTTAGAAAATGTGCTTGATGACCCACTACCTATTGATGATAGCTTTCCCGATGAGCAATTAAATGTCATAAATGCTTCTCATACTGCTCCATGGTATGCTGATTATGCTAATTACATTGTTGCTAAGTTTATACCACCTAGTTTCACATATCAGCAAAAGAAAAAGTTCTTCTATGATTTGAGGCATTACTTTTGGGATGACCCACATCTTTATAAAGGAGTAGATGGTGTATTAGACGTTGTGTACCCGAGCATTAATAGGAACAGATCCTATGCAAGTGTCGCTCTAAAGCTTACGGAGGACACCATGCTGGAGATAGAACTGCACATAAGGTACTGCAATCTGGTTTTTATTGGCCTACTCTCTTCAAGGATGCCCGTAAGTTTGTCTTATCTTGTGATGAATGTCAAAGAATTGGTAATATTAGTAGACGTCAAGAAATGCCTATGAACTATTCACTTGTTATTGAACCATTTGATGTTTGGGGCTTTGACTATATGGGACCTTTTCCTTCCTCTAATGGTTATACACATATTTTAGTTGCTGATGATTACGTTACTAAGTGGGTAGAAGCTATTCCAACTAGTAGTGCTGATCATAACACTTCTATTAAAATGCTTAAAGAAGTTATTTTTCCAAGATTTGGAGTCCCTAGATATTTAATGACCGATGGTGGTTCACATTTTATTCATGGTGCTTTCCGTAAAATGCTTGCTAAATATGATGTTAATCATAGAATTGCATCTCCTTATCACCCTCAGTCTAGTGGTCAAGTAGAATTGAGTAATAAAGAACTCAAATTAATTTTGCAATATACTGTTAATAGGTCTAGAAAGAATTGGTCCAAGAAACTAGATGACGCATTATGGGCCTATAGAACTGCATATAAAAATCCTATGGGTATGTCTCCGTATAAAATGGTCTATGGAAAAGCATGTCACTTACCTCTCGAACTAGAACACAGGGCTTATTGGGCTATTAAAGAACTTAATTATGATTTTAAACTTGCCGCTGAGAAGAGGTTATTTGATATTAGCTCACTTGATGAATGGAGAACCCAAGCCTACAAAAATGCCAAGTTGTTTAAAGAAAAAGTTAAAAGATGGCATGACAAAAGGATACAAATGTGTGAGCTTAATGTAGGTGATTATGTATTGCTATACAACTCTCGTTTAAGATTTTTTGCAGGAAAACTTCTCTCTAAATGGGAAGGTCCCTACGTTATAGAGGAGGTCTATCGTTCCGGTGCCATAAAAATCAACAACTTCGAAGGCACAAATCCGAAGGTCGTGAACGGTCAAAGAATCAAACATTATATCTCAGGTAATCCCATAAATGTTGAAACCAATTTTATTGAAACCGTATCCCCGGAGGAATACATAAGGGACACTTTCCGGAACGTTTCAGACTCCGAAAAGGAATACGTATGTGGTACGGTAAGTAAACCGACTCCAAAATAGTTTTAAGGCAATATTTCTCCGTTTTGGAATATTTAGAAAAATAGAAAAATAAGAAGCAGTCCGGAAGGACACGAGGCCTCCACGAGGGTGCAGGGCGCGCCCTACCCTACTGGGCGCGCCCCCTACCTCGTGGGCACCTCGTGTGCTCTCCGGACTCCGTTTTCGTACATGACACGTATTTTGGTCAGTAAAAATTCATTATATAATCTCCCGGAGGTTTTGACTCCCGTATCACGCAAAAAACTCTTGCCTTTGTTTTTAGTTGTCCTGCTACAGACAGAGCAACATGTCGTCCCATGATTCGGAAGGAGAAAGCTATGTGGCTGATTACCTTGCAGACCTTAAGGTATATGAGGATGTGGAGCATTGTGATTGGACTACGGAAGAAGAAGAAGACTATGAACCCAAGGGAAAGGAGGAGACGAGCTTAGATGAAGATGAAGTCCCACTACCTCAACCTGGGGACATGCACGTGGAGTTCAAAAATTCATGCCTCCCGGATAGGGTAAAGAAACCTAAGATCGAGTTTATCCCTCTTTGCCTCTTGCATGAGAACAAGCAGGAACTATGCAAAAAGATACTGAGCTTGGAGCAGGAGATCGAGGACCTAAAGGACCAAAATTCTGTCCTCAAGCGCAAATTAAGGAAGAAGCCTACGCCATCAACAAAATCACCACCGTCTCCACCAACAAAGAAGAATTGAGTATCTGGTATGGGCACTCCACTTGGCAACTGCCAAGCTTGGGGGAGTGCCCTGGTATCATATCACCATCACTTTTATCTTTACCGTTTTTCTTAGTACGATCCTTTTGGTAATATCTTGATCTAGTAGAATAGAAGTTCTTAGTATGATCTAGTCGTGAGTTTTGCTTTATCATCCTTCTATGTAATCGAGTCCGTGAGCTATATAATAAAGATTAGTGTTGAGTCAAGGGCTTGATTCTTTTGCCATGATCCTAAGTTAATAAAATAAAAGAGAAAGAAATAAAAAGAAACAAAGAGATCATGTGAGTCTTATGGAGAGTAATGAGCTCACATAGAAAAAGTATGATGAATAAAAGTTGTTTAGGGTTGACAAACACAGTTTTGGTAATCGCTGCAATTAATAGGAAGTAATAAAGAAAGAGAGGTCTTCACATATAAATATACTATCTTGGACATCTTTTATGATTGTGAGCACTCATTAAAATATGACATGCTAAAGAGTTAACATTGGACAAGGAAGACAATGTAATGGGTTATGTTTTCTTACATCTGATATGAATTATATTGTCTTGGATCTTCCCACATGATGAGCTTGTCTTTCCCCCTCATGCTAGCCAAATTCATTGCACCAAGTAGAGATACTACTTGTGCTTCCAAATACCCTTAAACCAGTCTTGCTATAAGAGTCCACCATATCTACCTATGGATTGAGTAAGATCCATCAAGTAAGTTGTCATCGGTGCAAGCAATAAAAATTTCTCTCTAAATATGTATGATTGATTGGTATGGAGGAAATAAGCTTTATACGATCATGTGATATGGAAATAATAAAAGCGACAGACTGCATAATAAAGGTCCATATCACAAGTGGCAATATAAAGTGACATTCTTTCGCATTAAGATTTTGTGCATCTAACCGTAAAAGCGCATGACAACCTCTGCTTCCCTCTGCGAAGGGCCTATCTTTTACTTTTATCTCCTACATTGCATAAGAGTCATGGTGATCTTCACCCTTCCTTTTTATATTTTATCCTTTGGCAAGCACAGTATGTTGGAAAGATCCTGATATATATGGCTAATTGGATGTGAGTTTTCATGAACTATTATCGTTGACATTACCCTTGAGGTAAAACGTTAGGAGGCAAAACTATAAGCCCCTATCTTTCTCTGTGTCTGATTAAAACTCCATACCCATAAGTATTGCGTGAGTGTCAGCAATTGTGAAAGACTATATGATAGTTGAGTATGTGGACTTGCTGAAAAGCTCTTATATGTTGACTCTTTCCTATATTATGATAAATTGCAATTGCTCCAATGACTGAGATTATAGTTTGTTAGTTTTCAATGAAGTTTACAATTCATACTTGAAATTGTGATTGAATTATTACTCTAGAATAAGAAATCATATGACAAGAATTATATAAGTTGCTTTTCTAAGAATGATCATGATGCCCTCATGTCTGTATTTTATTTTTATCGACACCTCTATCTCTAAACATGTGGACATATTTTTCGATTTCGGCTTTTCGCTTGAGAACAAGCGAGGTCTAAGCTTGGGGGAGTTGATACGTCCATTTTGCATCATGCTTTTATATCGATATTTATTGCATTATGGGCTGTTATTACACATTATGTCACAATACTTATGCCTATTCTCTCTTATTTTACAAGGTTTACATAAGGAGGGAGAATGCCAGCAGTTGGGATTCTGGGCTGGAAAAGGAGAAAATATTAGAGACCTATTCTGCACAGCTCCAAAAGTCCTGAAACTTCACGGAAGATGTTTTCCAAATATATAAAAAATACTGAGAGCAAGAACTTCACTAGTGGGCCACACCCTGCCCACGAGGGTGGGGGCACGCCCTACCCACTGGGCGCGCCCCCCTACCTCGTGAGCCCCCTGGTGGCCCTCCGGTGGCCATCTTCTGCTATATGGAGTCTTTTGATGGGAAAAAAATCATAAGTCATCTTCTCGGACGAAACTCCGCCGCCACGAGGCGGAACCTTGGCGGAACCAATCTAGGGCTCTGGCGGAGCTGTTCTGCCGGGGAAACATCCCTCCCGTAGGGGGAAATCATCGCCATCGTCATCACCAACGCTCCTCTCATCGGGAAAGGGCAATCTCCATCAACATCTTCATCAGCACCATCTCATCTCAAAACCCTAGTTCATCTCTTGTATCCAATTCTTGTCTCCAAGTCCGGGATTGGTGCTAGTAGGTTGCTAGTAGTGTTAATTACTCCTTGTAGTATGCTAGTTGGTTCAATTGGTGGGAGATCATATGTTCAGATCCTATATGCATATTAATACCCCTCTGATTATGAACATGTTTATGCTTTGTGAGTAGTTACTTTTGTTCCTGAGGACATGGGAGAAGTCTTGCTATTAGTAGTCATGTGAATTTGGTATTCGTTCGATATTTTGATGAGATGTATGTTGTCTCTCCTCTAGTGGTGTTATGTGAACGTCGACTACATAACACTTCACCATTGTTTGGGCCTAGAGGAAGGCATTGGGAAGTAATAAGTAGATGATGGGTTGCTAGAGTGACAGAAGCTTAAACCCTAGTTTATGCGTTGCTTTGTAAGGGGCTGATTTGGATCCATATGTTTCATGCTATGGTTAGGTTTACCTTAATACTTTTGTTGTAGTTGCGGATGCTTGCAATAGAGGTTAATCATAAGTGGAATGCTTGTCCAAGTAAGGGCAGTACCCAAGCACTGGTCCACCCACATACCAAATTATCAAAGTACCGAACGCGAATCATATGAACGTGATGAAAACTAGCTTGACGATATCCCCATGTGTCCTCGGGAGCGCTTTACATCATATAAGAGTTTGTCCAGGCTTGTCCTTTGCTATAGAAGGATTGGGCCACCTTGCTGCACTTTATTTACTTTTGTTACTTGTTGCTCGTTACAAATTATCCTATCACAAAACTATCTGTTACCACTTATTTCAGTACTTGCAGAGAATACCTTGATGGAAACCGCTTATCATCTCCTTCTGCTCCTCGTTGGGTTCAACACTCTTACTTATCTAAAGGACTACGATAGATCCCCTATACTTGTGGGTCATCATGCACCTGCCCAGAATCCGGGTCCGCAATAAGGCTCTTCAGCTTGCATCTTCGACACAGACAAATTATCTCCGTCTCGTTCTTTTGAAGCATCTCGGCCTTCGCGGAGCTCAAAAACCTATTCACGATGCCTTCGGTCATCGTGCGGACCATGGTCACCTGCGGGGTAGAGAAAAACGATATTTTAGAAGCAAGAAAAAATTTGGCTTGACTTTGCCTAAAAATAAGATCAAAAAGAATGCATAGTGCCAAATTCTCGCCAAAACAAAAATGAATCAACATTCCGGCAAAATATTGGCAACTATCGCATTTCAAATACCGGTACCTGCAAACATAGACATATATGCAACACCACAAACATATGCAACACCACAAACATACGTAGATGTAGCTAGGCCATAAAAAGTGCATGTGCACATTGTTGGAGGGAGAAAAAAGTAGATCTACAACATAAAGAAAGCTTTCCCCTTACTTACCTATCAAAAAAGGTAATTTAACAACTTAATTTGGGTGAATCTATGGTGCAAATGAAGTGAGGAGGAGGAGGCACCCGAGACAAGCTTGGAGGAGGAGGAGGAGATAATAAAGTGGGGAAAGTGAGTGTGGTAGGTGGCTGTCCAAAATATCTAGCTGGTCTCAGTAGTAACCAGGGTTACTGGTTACTAATGGCGCACCTGCCAGGGGTGCGCCATTACTAATTTTGCAAAAAAATATAATTCTCAGTAGTGGCGCACCGTGGGTGTGGTGCGCCATTACTAGTTTGAGTTAGTAATGGCGTACTTCGCCCAGGTGCGCCATTACTACTTTTGGAAAAAAAAGTAAAAAAAAATTGTCAGTAGTGGCGCGCCGAACGTGTGGTGTGCCATTACTAGTTAAAACTTGTAATGGCGCACTGTGCCCTGGTGCGCCATTAATAGTTTTGGAAAAATAAAAAAAATTAAAATTTGCTAGTAATGGCGCACCGTGTGTCTGGTGCGCCATTAGTAATGAGGACACTAATGGCGCACCTGTATCTGGTGCGCCACTAGTAGTGGCGCACCACATACATGGTGCGCCATTAATGTCCATATAAGCTATAGCCCTTTTCCTAGTAGTGAGTTCTTTATCGCTAGCGGCGGAGCTTATCCGCTACGCTAACCCTAAAAAAAAATTACTGGCCGGCAGCATTTTAATAGATTTGTTTGATACAGTAAAATAATTAAAAAAACCTGTAAACCGGGTCTGCTTAGGGTTGGCAATGGGTACCCATTACCCATGTACCCTGCGGGTAAAAACTCTATTAGGGCAAGGGTATGAGATAAAAAATTATCCATGGGTATGTAAATAGGGAAATCTCAAACCCATCGGGTAGAACGGGTACGGATATGAGATCATATAACCCATACCCGCATACCCATGTACCCTTATAAAATCTAACAAGTATTGACTCTAGTGCAAGTGGGAGACTGTTGGAAATATGCCCTAGAGGCAATAATAAAAGGATTATTATTATATTTCCTTGTTCATGATAATTGTCTTTTATTCATGCTATAATTGTGTTATCCGGAAATCGTAATACATGTGTGAATACATAGACACCAATATGTCCCTAGTAAGCCTCTAGTTGACTAGCTCGTTGATCAATGATAGTCATGGTTTCCTGACTATGGGCACTGGATGTCGTTGATAACGAGATCACATCATTAGGAGAATGATGTGATGGACAAGACCCAATCCTAAGCATAGCACAAGATCGTGTAGTTCATTTGCTAGAGCTTTTCCAATGTCAAGTATCTTTTCCTTAGACAATGAGATCGTGTAACTCCCGGATACCATAGGGTTGCTTTGGGTGTACCAAACGTCACAACGTAACTGGGTGACTATAAAGGTATACTACGGGTATCTCCGAGAGTGTCTGTTGGGTTGACACGGATCGAGACTGGGATTTGTCACTCCGTGTGATGGAGAGGTATCACTGGGCCCACTCGGTAATGCATCATCATAATGAGCTCAATGTAATCAAAGTGTTTGATCACGGGATCATGCATTACGGTACGAGTAAAGTGACTTGCCGGTAACGAGATTGAACGAGGTATTGGGATACCGACGATCGAATCTCGGGCAAGTAAAATACCGATTGACAAAGGGAATTGCATATGGGATTGATTGAATCCTCGACATCGTGGTTCATCCAATGAGATCATCGTGGAGCATGTGGGAGCCAACATGGGTATCCAGATCCCGCTGTTGGTTATTGGCCGGAGAGCCATCTCGGTCATGTCTACATGTCTCCCGAACCCGTAGGGTCTACACACTTAAGGTTCGGTGACGCTAGGGTTGTATAGATATGAGTATGCAGTAACCCGAAAGTTGTTCGGGGTCCCGAATGAGATCCCGGACGTCACGAGGAGTTCCGGAATGGTCCGGAGGTAAAGAATTATATATAGGAAGTGCAATTTCGGCCATCAGGAAGGATTCGGGGGTCACCGGTATTGTACCGGGACCACCGGATGGGTCCCAGGGGTCCATCGGGTGGGGCCACCCATCCCGGAGGGCCCCATGAGCTGAAGTGGGGAGGGTAACCAGCCCATAGTGCGCTGGTGCGCTCCCGAAGGCCCACCCCTTGCGCCTAGGGTTGAAACCCTAGGGTGGGGGGGGGGGCTCCCCACTTGCCTTGGGGGGAACTCCACCCCCCTTGGCCGCCGCCCCCTAGGAGATTGGATCTCCTAGGGCCGGCGCCCCCCCTAGGCCCCCTATATATAGTGGGGGGAGGGAGGGCCTCAAACCCATGCCTTTGGTGCCTCCCTCTCCCTCTCCAACACCTCCTCCTCCTCCATAGAGCTTGGCGAAGCCCTGCCGGAGTACTGCTGCATCCACCACCATGCCGTCGTGCTGCTGGATCTCCGTCAACCTCTCCTTTCCCCTTGCTGGATCAAGAAGAAGGAGACGTCACGCTGACCATACGTGTGTTGAACGCAGAGGTGCCGTCCGTTCGGCGCTAGGATCTCCGGTGATTTGGATCACGACGAGTACGACTCCCTCATCCCCGTTCTTTGAACGCTTCCGCTCGCGATCTACAATGGTATGTAGATGCACTCCTCACTCGTTGCTAGATGAACTCATAGATGGATCTTGGTGAAACCGTAGAAAATTTTTAAATTCTGCAACGTTCCCCTACAGTGGCATCATGAGCTAGGTCTATCATAGTTCTCTTTGCACGAGTAGAACACCATTTGCTGTGGGCGTAGATGTTGTCAACCTTCTTGCCACTACTAGTCTTATTTTTCTTCAGCGGTATTGTGGGATGAAGCGGCCCGGACCGACCTTACACGTACTCTTACGTGAGACAGGTTCCACCGACTGGCATGCACTAGTTGCATAAGGTGGCTAGCGGGTGTCTGTATCTCCTACTTTAGTTGGAGCGGATTCGACGAAAAGGGTTCTTATGAAGGGTAAATAGAAGTTGACAAATCACGTTGTGGCTTTAACGTAGGTAAGAAAAAGTTCTTGCTAGAAACCTATTGCAGCCACGTAAAACTTGCAACAACAATTAGAGGATGTCTAACTTGTTTTTGCAGCAAGTGTTTTGTGATGTGATATGGCCAAAGTTGTGAAGAATGATGAATGATATATATGTGATGTATGAGATCATGTTCTTGTAATAGGAATCACGACTTGCATGTCGATGAGTATGACAACCGGCATGAGCCATAGGAGTTGTCTTTATTTCTTTTGTATGACCTGCGTGTCATTGAGAAACACCATGTAAATTACTTTACTTTATTGCTAAAGGTGTTAGCCATAGTGGTAGAAGTAATAGTGGGCGAGCAACTTCATGGAGACACGATGATGGAGATCATGATGATGGAGATCATGGTGTCATGCCGGTGACAAGATGATCATGGAGCCCCAAGATGGAGATCAAAGGAGCTATATGATATTGGCCATATCATGTCACTATTATTTGATTGCATGTGATGTTTATCATGTTTTTGCATCTTGTTTACTTAGAACGACGGTAGTAAATAAGATGATCCCTCATAATAATTTCAAGAAAGTGTTCCCCCTAACTGTGCACCCTTGCGACAGTTCGTTGTTTCGAAGCACCACGTGATGATCGGGTGTGATAGATTCCAACGTTCACATACAACGGGTGTAAGACAGATTTACACATGCAAACACTTAGGTTAACTTGACGAGCCTATCATGTACAGACATGGCCTCGGAACACAAGAGACCGAAAGGTCGAACATGAGTCGTATGAAAGATACGATCAACATGGAGATGTTCACCGATGATGACTAGTCCGTCTCACGTGATGATCGGACACGGCCTAGTCGAGTCGGATCATGTTTCACTTAGATGACTAGAGGGATGTCTAATCTGAGTGGCAGTTCATAAATAATTTGATTAGATGAACTTAATTATCATGAACTTAGTCTAAAATATCTTTGCATAAATGTCTTGTAGATCAAATGGCCAACGCTCATGTCAACATGAACTTCAATGCGTTCCTAGAGAAAACCAAGCTCAAAGATGATGGCAGCAACTATTCGGACTGGGTCCGGAACCTGAGGATTATCCTCATAGCTGCCAAGAAAGATTATGTCCTAGAAGCACCGCTAGGTGACGCATCTGTCCCACAGAACCAAGACGTTATGAACGCTTGGCAGTCACGTGCTAATGATTACTCCCTCGTTCAGTGCGGCATGCTTTATAGCTTAGAACCGGGGCTCCAAAAGCATTTTGAGAAACACGGAGCATATGAGATGTTCGAAGAGCTGAAAATGGTTTTCCAAGCTCATGCCCGGGTCGAGAGATATGAAGTCTCCGACAAGTTCTTCAGCTGTAAGATGGAGCAAAATAGTTCTGTCAGTAGCACATACTCAAAATGTCTGGGTTGCATAACAACTTAACTCAGCTGGAAGTTATCCTCCCAGAGGAAGCGGTCATTGACAGAATCCTTCAGTCGCTCCCACCTAGCTACAAGAGCTTTGTGATGAACTATAATATGCAGGGGATGGAAAAGACCATTCCTGAAGTATATGCAATGCTGAAATCAGTAGAGGTAGAAATCAAAAAGGAACATCAAGTGTTGATGGTCAATAAAACCACGAAGTTCAAGAAAGGCAAGGGTAAGAAGAACTTCAAGAAGGACGGCAAGGATGTTGCCGCACCCGGTAAGCCAGTTGCCGCGAAGAAGTCAAAGAATGGACCCAAGCCTGAGACTGAATGCTTTTATTGCAAAGGGAAGGGTCACTGGAAGCGAAACTGCCCCAAATACTTAGCGGACAAGAAGGCCGGCAACACTAAAGGTATATGTGATATACATGTAATTGATGTGTACCTTACCAGTGCTCGTAGTAGCTCCTGGGTATTTGATACCGGTGCCATTGCTCATATTTGTAACTCAAAGCAGGAGCTGCGGAATAAGCGGAGACTGGTGAAGGACGAGGTGACGATGCGCGTCGGGAATGGTTCCAAGGTCGATGTGATCGCCGTCGGCACGCTACCTCTACATTTACCTACGGGATTAGTTTTAAACCTCAATAATTGTTATTTAGTGCCAAGTTTGAGCATGAACATTGTATTAGGATCTCGTTTAATACGAGATGGCTACTCATTTAAATCCAAGAATAATGGTTGTTCTATTTATATGAGAGATATGTTTTATGGTCATGCTCCGATGGTCAATGGTTTATTCTTGATGAATCTCGAACGTGATGTTACACATATTCATAGTGTGGATACCAAAAGATGTAAAGTTGATAACGATAGTCCCACATACTTGTGGCACTACCGCCTTGGTCACATTGGTGTCAAGCGCATGAAGAAGCTCCATGCTGATGGACTTTTAGAGTCTCTCGATTATGAATCATTTGACACATGCGAACCATGCCTCATGGGCAAAATGACCAAGACTCCGTTCTCCGGAACAATGGAGCGAGCAACCAACTTATTGGAAATCATACATACTGATGTTTGCGGTCCAATGAGCATTCAGGCTCGCGGAGGATATCGTTATGTTCTCACTCTTACTAAAGATTTGAGTAGATATGGGTATGTCTACTTGATGAAACACAAGTCTGATACCTTTGAAAAGTTCAAGGAATTTCAGAATGAGGTAGAGAATCAACGTGACCGAAAATAAAGTTCTTACGATCAGATCGTGGAGGAGAATATTTAAGTCACGAATTTGGCACACACTTAAGGAAATGTGGAATCGTTTCACAACTCACGCCGCCTGGAACACCTCAGCGTAACGGTGTGTCCGAATGTCGTAATCGCACTCTATTGGATATGGTGCGATCTATGATGTCCCTTACTGATTTACCGCTATCTTTTTGGGGATACACTCTAGAGACAGCTACATTCACTTTAAATAGGGCACCGTCTAAATCCGTTGAGACGACACCGTATGAATCATGGTTTGGGAAGAAACCTAAGCTGTCGTTTCTAAAAGTTTGGGGATGCGATGCTGATGTCAAGAAACTTCAACCTGAAAAGCTCGAACCCAAGTCGGAAAAATGCGTCTTCATAGGATACCCTAAGGAAACCATTGGGTATACCTTCTACCTTAGATCCGAAGGCAAGATCTTTGTTGCCAAGAACGGATCCTTTCTGGAAAAAGAGTTTCTCTCGAAAGGAGTAAGTGGGAGGAAAGTAGAACTCAATGAAGTACTACCTCTTGAACCGGAAAGTAGTGCAGCTCAGGAAAATGTTCCTGTGGTGCCTACATCCACTGAAGAGGAAATTAATGATGATGATCAAGGTACTTCAAATCAAGTTGCTACAGAACTTCGTAGGTCCACAAGGACATGTCCCACACCAGAGTGGTATGGCAACCCTGTCCTGGAAATCATGTTGTTGGACAACGGTGAACCTTCGGACTATGAAGAAGCGATGGCGGGCCCCGATTCGAACAAATGGCTTGAAGACATGCAATCCGAGATAGGATCCATGGATGAAAACAAAGTGTGGACTTTGACAGACTTGCCCGATGATCGGCGAGCGATAGAAAACAAATGGATCTTTAAGAAGAAGACGGACGCGGATGGTAATGTTACCATCTATAAAGCTCGACTTGTCGCTAACGGTTATCGACAAGTTCAAGGGGTTGACTACGATGAGACTTTCTCTCCCGTAGCGAAGCTGAAGTCCGTCTGAATCATGTTAGCAATTGCCGCATACTATGATTATGAGATATGGCAAATGGACGTCAAAACGGCATTCCTTAACGGTTATCTGAAGGAAGAACTGTATATGATGCAGCCGGAAGGTTTTGTCGACCCTAAGAATGCTAACAAGGTATGCAAGCTCCAGCGATCCATTTATGGGCTGGTGCAAGCATCTCGGAGTTGGAACATTCGCTTTGATGAGATGATCAAAGCGTTTGGGTTTATGCAGACTTATGGAGAAGCCTGCGTTTACAAGAAAGTGAGTGGGAGCTCTGTAGCATTTCTCATATTATATGTAGATGACATACTTTTGATGGGAAATGATATAGAACTTTTGGACAGCATTAAGGCCTACTTGAATAAGAGTTTTTCAATGAAGGACCTTGGAGAAGCTGGTTATATATTAGGCATCAAGATCTATAGAGATAGATCAAGATGCCTCATAGGTCTTTCACAAAGCACATACCTTGATAAGATATTGAAGAAGTTCAATATGGATCAGTCTAAGAAGGGGTTCTTGCCTGTGTTGCAAGGTGTGAAATTGAGCTCAGCTCAATGTCTGACCACGGCAGAAGATATAGAAGAGATGAGTGTCATCCCCTATGCCTCAGCCATAGGGTCTATTATGTATGCCATGCTGTGTACCAGACATGATGTAAACCTTGCCGTAAGTTTGGTAGGAAGGTACCAAAGTAATCCCGGCAAGGAACACTGGACAGCAGTCAAGAATATTCTGAAGTACCTGAAAAGGACTAAGGACATGTTTCTCGTTTATGGAGGTGACGAAGAGCTCGTCGTAAAGGGTTATGTTGATGCTAGCTTCGACATAGATCTGGATGACTCTAAGTCGCAAACCGGATACGTGTATATGTTGAATGGTGGAGCAGTAAGCTAGTGCAGCTGCAAGCAGAGCGTCGTGGCGGGATCTACATGTGAAGCGGAGTACATGGCAGCCTCGGAGGCAGCGCATGAAGCAATTTGGGTGAAGGAGCTCATCACCGACCTAGGAGTCATACCCAATGCGTCGGGGCCGATCAAACTCTTCTGTGATAACACTGGAGCTATTGCACTTGCCAAGGAGCCCAGGTTTCACAAGAAGACCAGGCACATCAAGCGTCGCTTCAACTCCATTCGTGAAAATGTTCAAGATGGAGACATAGAAATTTGTAAAGTGCATACGGATCTGAATGTCGCAGATCCATTGACTAAACCTCTTCCGCGAGCAAAACATGATCAACACCAGAACTCTATGGGTGTTCGATTCATCACAATGTAACTAGATTATTGACTCTAGTGCAAGTGGGAGACTGTTGGAAATATGCCCTAGAGGCAATAATAGAAGGATTATTATTATATTTCCTTGTTCATGATAATTGTCTTTTATTCATGCTATAATTGTGTTATCCGGAAATCGTACTACATGTGTGAATACATAGACACCAATATGTCCCTAGTAAGCCTCTAGTTGACTAGCTCGTTGATCAACTGATAGTCATGGTTTCCTGACTATGGGCATTTGATGTCGTTGATAACGAGATCACATCATTAGGAGAATGATGTCATGGACAAGACCCAATCCTAAGCATAGCACAAGATCGTGTAGTTCGTTTGCTAGAGCTTTTCCAATGTCAAGTATCTTTTCCTTAGACCATGAGATCGTGTAACTCCCGGATACCGTAGGGGTGCTTTGGTTGTACCAAACGTCACAACGTAACTGGGTGACTATAAAGGTATACTACGGGTATCTCCGAGAGTCTCTGTTGGGTTGACATGGATCGAGACTGGATTTGTCACTCCATATGACGGAGAGGTATCACTGGGCCCACTCAGTAATGCATCATCATAATGAGCTCAATGTAATCAAAGTGTTTGATCACGAGATCATGCATTACGGTACGAGTAAAGTGACTTGCCGGTAACGAGATTGAACGAGGTATTGGGATACCGACGATCGAATCTCGGGCAAGTAAAATACCGATTGACAAAGGGAATTGCATACGGGATTGATTGAATCCTCGACATCGTGGTTCATCCGATGAGATCATCGTGGAGCATGTGGGAGCCAACATGGGTATCGAGATCCCGCTGTTGGTTATTGGCCGGAGAGCCGTCTCGATCATGTCTACATGTCTCCCGAACCCGTAGGGTCTACACACTTAAGGTTCGGTAACGCTAGGGTTGTATAGATATGAGTATGCAGTAACCCGAAAGTTGTTCGGGGTCCCAGATGAGATCCCGGACGTCACGAGGAGTTCCGAAATGGTCCGGAGGTAAAGAATTATATATAGGAAGTGCAGTTTCGGCCATCGGGAAGGATTCGGGGGTCACCGGTATTGTACCGGGACTACCGGATGGGTTCCAGTGGTCCACCAGGTGGGGCCACCCATCCCGGAGGGCCCCATGGGCTGAAGTGGGGAGGGGAACCAGCCCATAGTGGGCTGGTGCGCCCCCCAAGGCCCACCCCTTGCGCATAGGGTTGAAACCCTAGGGTGGGGGGGGGGGCCCCCCACTTGCCTTGGGGGGCACTCCACCCCCCTTGGCCGCCGCCCCCCTAGGATATTGGATCTCCTAGGGCCAGCGCCCCCCCTAGGCCCCCTATATATAGTGGGGGGGGGGAGGGCCTCAAACCCATGCCTTTGGTGCCTCCCTCTCCCTCTCCAACACCTCCTCCTCCTCCATAGAGCTTGGCGAAGCCCTGCCGGAGTACTGCTGCATCCACCACCACGCCGTCGTGCTGCTGGATCTCCCTTAACCTCTCCTTCCCCCTTGCTGGATCAAGAAGAAGGAGATGTCACGCTGACCGTACGTGTGTTGAACGCGGAGGTGTCGTCCGTTCGGCGCTAGGATCTCCGGTGATTTGGATCACGACGAGTACGACTCCCTCATCCCCGTTCTTTGAACGCTTCCGCTCGCGATCTACAAGGGTATGTAGATGCACTCCTCACTCGTTGCTAGATGAACTCATAGATGGATCTTGGTGAAACTGTAGAAAAATTTTAAATTCTGCAACGTTCCCCAACAAATTTACCTCTACCATTTGTCATGAGTTTGTAAACTTAAAATGTATGACTATGTACTACTCTTTATGACTATGTGTTGATGTTTTAATGTGTTGTTGTTTACAATAAAGTGTTGATGTTTATAAAATATGTTGTGTTTATGATGCGTTGTTGTTGAAAAGTATGTATTGATGTTATTATATGTTCTTGTTTATAAATTATGATTGTATGTTGTTTTTTATGATTATGTGTCGCTCAAATTGATATTATGCAAACATGGGTATTTTTTACCGCGGATACTCATTTACCCTGATGGGTGACGGGCATGAGAAAAATTTGTACCCTTTAATGGGTATAGGTACAGATGATGAATAAATTTAATTGGGATGGGTAAGGGTATAGGGTGACTCTACCCGTAACCAAATCCTGCAGGTGCCATCCCTAGATCTGCTAGACATGGTATAACCAAATTTCTTTGGTGCAACTCAAATAAAATAAAATTATTTGACATGGCCCAGTCGCGGTTGGGTCTCGCTAGGAAATCCCCAAATCTGGTCATCCCCATCCTCGTTCTGCTCAGCCATGGCCGAGGAGACCGCGGCTGCTCCGCTGAGCCTCCTGTCCGCCTCCGCCGCGACCAGCGGCGCCATGTATCTTCCCCGTTGCCCTTCTGCTCGTGCGGAGCTTCTCGTCGCCGATGGCAGTCGTCCTCCACGCACGGCGCCTAGCTAGGCCGACCACGAGCACACAGTTCAAGCGCCTCGGAGATCGCCGCGGACTCCACCGGAGCGCCGGGGCGTCGTTGCCCGCGGACAGCTCCACCATGCCCGCCGCTCTGCTATGTGAGTTCTTCCGAGTTCCCTTTGTTGAATTCGAACAAATTTTAACCTCCGGATATGGTCGAATTTGTGCATTTTAAGGCTGTTATTTTGAACCTGGTGCTAATTAAGCTCGGTCTAGCCTCCTGTAACATGGCCTGAGATTAGAGTATTGTTGGTCCACCCGACTGAGTGCACCTTGGACACTAGCTACCATCCATGGTCTCAAGTCAATTATAGTACCGCACAATGGTGTGGTGTCCAGATGCAGGCACATGCTTGAGACTATATTTATGCACCTCATCTCATGTATAGTGGATCATCCTTCAAATTATGTGCATCCAGCGTGTATACCCTCACATGCGACTCCTCGCTGTTATCAGTGTTCTTAATTTCTTGTTTCTTTGGATACTTGTTGAGAGTGGACAGCAAGCTAGTTGGCATCCCTTGTTGGCTAGCTCCTGTAACATGGAAATGGATAGCATATTCGTCCAACATTCTACTACTACAACTCAGTTGATCTGAACTCACTAGCTAGCAGTGTCATACTCTTCAGTCCAGGTGTTCGCTTCCTTCAGAGTTGGGAGGTACCATGCCACCACTTTGCTATCTCCTAGCTCAATATGTGCAATTAGGCTGCTGCGCTCTTACCTTGATTTACTGTCATTACTGATTTTACGTATCTTCAGTTGTTGTGTTGCAGGATCAAGCTCGCAACAATGGCTGGAGGGGCGTTGGGCTTCTGGAATGACTGGGCGTCCTAGATCGGAGTTCTCTTGAGCCTCTTCTTCCAGGTCTTGCTCCATATCTTTGCCAACATCCGTCGGTGTAAAGACGACTCATATTGGCTGAGGTTCCACCTCTGGGTGGCGTACCAGCTGTCTGACTCCACTGCGACATACGCCGCCGGCCAGCTCCTCTTCAGAGGCGCAACAAAAGACCACCACCTCATTGCCTTCTGGGTGCCGTTCCTCCTGCTACATCTCGGAGGCCCGGATAACATCACCTCCTACGCCCTCGAGGATAGCAAGCTCTGGGGGCGCCACTTGCTAAGCCTTCTGGTGCAGGTCCTGGGAGCTGGATATGTCCTTTACAGGCATATCATCGGCAGCGGGACCTTGCTCATGGTGGCTGTCTTCTTGATATCTGTTGTTGGTGTTGTAAAGTATGCGGAGAGGACATGGGCGCTCCGGTCCGCCAAGTTCAGCAACCTCCAGAGCTCTCTCATGGTACGGACACATGACATGCATCACCAGCAATTTTATACTGAGCATCAAGACTGGTACAATGATGGCGACCCAGTCCTGCAGCATGCTCACTCCCTGTTTCATATCTGCAAGCGTGGGATAGTTGATTGCGTGATCGCAGTGGATGACTCAGATAGCGAGAATGAGGTGGATTCTCAGTACATCAAAATAATCCAGGGCCTTTTGAAAGACCGTGAACAAATGTGGAGGGTGATGGAGATGGAGCTCTCCCTCATGTATGATATCCTGTACACTAAGGCAAGTGCGGTCCACTGTTGGTTTGGCTACTGCATCCGTGTCATCGCACCACTTGCCATTGCCACCTCTCTCGTGTTGTTCCAGTTGAGAAGCAAAGATGATTACAGCCTAGTCGATGTTGTCATCACGTACATCTTGTTGGGTGGCGCCTTGGTCCTGGAGACGAAATCGCTCCTTGTCGCACTAGGGTCAAGCTGGGTGTTTGCCTTCTTGTGTGCCACACAATGGGATTGGCTCCGGCATTCTGCTCTGTGCGCTGGAAGATGGCAGCAGCTTCGGCACACACTTTTTTCTCTCCGCCGGTCCTGGCCTGGCAAGATGATCATGACAGCAAGTTCGAGGAGGTGGTCAGGCACCATGGGGCAGCGCAACATGTTAAGGTCTTGTGCCAGACATGCGGATCCGACGAGTCAACACCTCAGCAATCTGTCCAAGATGCTGAGCCTTGGTAAGTGGTGGGACAGGAGGTACTTGTGGACCATCGATGTCTCCGAGAAGGTCAAGAAGTGTGCACAGAGTGTCACATCAAAAGATATGAACACAATGGGCTTGCTCAGGACTAGATGGGGTGAACGGGCACTGAATGAGGAGGACTACCCTGGGCTGTTGAAGGAGTTGGAGGGTTATCATGGAGTTGACTTCCATGAGAGTGTCATCAGCTGGCACATCGCCACCGACTTGATCCTTGCTAAAATAGACCGAAGGGGTGATCATGTGTCTGACAACCATGTGGAGCTAGTCAGCGTAATGTCCAACTACATGATGTTCCTCCTCATGGACTCCCCCGACATGCTACCAGGCCTTCCCCAAAACTGGTTGTATGAGCAAACCTGCATACAACTGAAGAAGATATGCACTAAACACATTGGTGGCTCACCTGGTAAGAGCTTCTGGACTGTGCTCAAGAACTTGTTCCGACCACACCATCACCGTGGCTGGAAACCTTCTGAGCTTGAGAAGGAGATCGCCATTGACATACTGAGCGAGTTTGAACTCTCCAACGTCAGCAATCCTCGGCTCACTTATGCGCGCGTTATTGCTGACAAACTGCTTCATAGGAAGGAAGATGTGGTTTTTGCGCTACTATTGCTGTGGGTAGACTTCCTGTCCTACGCAGCCAACCGGTGCAACAGGGAGGCGCATGCGAGGAATCTCGGCAGTGGCAGTGAGTTGCTGACCGTCATGTGGCTTTATCTAGAACACCTCCACCAAGTAAAAGAAAGAAATTACAGATCCTTGTATAATTCACTGTACTAATGAATGTGCAGAAATATCTTCACTTTCTGTATTTTGTAAACTTATCTTTCTTCAGTTCAGTTCAGTACGCTTTGTTCTCGCTCAGTTTGTGCTTTCCTATGATGAATATGTCAGAGTACAAGGTGCCCATTCACATGCTGGCTAGCCCAGCAATGATCCAGTGAACAAATTGTGTTGTACATGGTTTTCGTTGCAATGATGATCTGTGACCAAAATTATGAACAAGTTCAAAAAGTAGGTGCAGGTCTGGAAGTTTTAGCTGCGGGCTGTCCAGTATTTGCATATCAGTTTTGCGATTTATTTCATATCAGTTCTGTGAAGTACGTAGCAGGTTCTGGCGAAGTTCCTCTAATAACAGCAGAGCTTCAGGTGCAGGCAATGCATTGGAATTGAGCGATGGAATCACCAACGGCGCACACTTTTTCTCTTCGCTGGTTCTGTACTGGCAACATGATGATGACAGGAAGCTCGAGGAGGTTGTCAGGCACCATGGGGCAGCACAACGTGCTGTTGCCATGTCAGTGCAATGCGCACCCGCGTAATCTCTCACCATCTAATCTCTAATCAACTGTTTTTTTGAAAGGAATTTTGAAGATCTGTGGTTTGGCAATGCTTCTCTTGCTATTCACTTTTAGACCTGCTTTGTAGCGAAATTAGAAGGTGGTAACCAACAGGAGGTTTGATCTGTAAATTAACTTTGAGAAGAACATTCTCTGATGGTTTGATCTAAAAATTGTCATCTTTCTTTTTGTTTTGAAGGAAATTGTTACTTCTCTGAACATAAATAGAAATGTTGAACTTCAGAGAGGTGTAGTGCTTCTATATCCCGCTGACTGTTTTTTTCTTGGAAAATGTAATTGTTTTGGTTGTGTGGTGGCTTCCAAGTCATGCAATCAATTGTCTGGTACCCCTTAGTGTAACATGTCTGTAGGTAGGTAATATAGTACTGACTACTGAGTGACAAAAGACAGCATTTGGTTCTGATTACTATTTCTTCTGCTGCAGTTACAATGCATTCCAGCCAATGCAGCGAACTTGGAAGCAGAGTTGCTGTAGAACAACGCGAGGTATTGCTGCCTCCTGCTGTACTGACTGAATGACCGGGCTGCTCGTCGTTGCTCTGCCAAACTCTGCCTGGAGCATCTAGGCTGGCCTTGAAATGAGGCACTTGCCAGTACGACTCGTAGCAACATCAGGTATTTGTGTTGCCATCTAGAGCTTTCTTTTGCTAGCAGGCCATCACTATGCTCTATTCTTATACCGTTTTGTCAGAATTGTCTTGCGTATGTTTTTTACTTGTCAGTTGCATCACCAACAATGTTATGAGCAGTGTGACTGGAACCAAGAATGCCACAGCCGTCGATACGAAGATCCATGGATGTCTGATGTTGTGTGCTCTCATTGGAATAGGTTGCCCATCAGACTAAACAAGCCTTCCGTGATGCAAAAAAGGTCAGTGTGCAGCTTTGTATGAGTAGCTTGTACAAATTCACCCTCACGAGGAAAACCATGATGGTCATGGATGCTGTGAAGCTTCTGAGTTGGTGATGAATTTGCAAGCAGTAGAATTAATAGAACCACTTGGAGGGGTCAACTCGGCTAGCCATGACCAAGGTTGCCAAGAAGTGCAATAGCTTGCTCGTCTTCCCCGCCAGATCATGATCGTCGAGTGATCATGCTTGTCGAGTTTGTTGCCGCGGTATAGTGGGGTGAAAATAACATACATGACCATGTGGAAAAGTACGGCACCCAGCAAGGCTATGAGCCTATGACATAGTCGAAGACAAAGGCACAAGGCACTTGTTTTCTAACGTAACATGGCAGTAGTAATGTTTCCGCGAGTTCTGAAGAAACTTAACCTTTTCTGCAATCCGTCCCGTTGGCAATGCACAGGGTTGATGACTAGTTATCCTAATTCTTTTTGGACGCGACAGCATGGAAAAACCTACCAAAAAGATGTAAATGCAAATATTGTGATACTAGAAAGTATAATCCTCGTAGCAGAAAACTAAACTAGAATACATAATTGCTGATTCACCTATCTTTTTACTGAAGGTGCATGTGCAGCTGTAGTAGAAAAGATGTGCAATTGCAGTTGACTGTTTTTAGCTGGACCGTTTTCACGGTGGCTTAAACTGCACTCTGATACGAAGATAAAGACATAATATCCCACCCCCTAACAAACTAGATTCAGTAAGTACCTTAGCTCTATCTGCACATATGCACTTGCTAGTGATTATTGAGTGCTTCACAGCTAGTTGAGCAGTTTAGAATTAAATCATTAACTATACATTTGCATGTGACGTGTTCCCATCTCCTCTATTTAAGGTAGCCGCTATAGCTTCATGGTACATAGACGAGCTTCTTACCGTGCGAGGTTAATTCGTTGATCGGCGAGCCAACCTGCGCGCGGCCGGTATGTTATCTTGGACCTCGGCTTTCAGACATGTAACATTAATTAGCTTGCTAGCCAGTAGCTGGAGACGCATTGTGTATCTATATCAGTTTGCTCCAAATTGTTAGTTTTTTTGGCAATGAATTTGGTTATCTCATGGAGAATGAAGTGATTGTGCCTAGGTTTAAGTTTATAAAGACGATTACCTTGTTAATTCATCAATATGGACATACATTATTGCCCCCTCAATTTTTTTCCTGAGTCCGCCCCTGAGTTCAGGAACCTTTTCCCAAAACCAGTAGAACATAGAACAGAAACCTAGGCTACACACGCTAAATGGGCTGGCGCACTCCATCCTAGTGCGAAAGAGCATCTATTTGACGTAGCGTCTGTCAAATAGAAGGCCCATGAAATTCAAGAAAGGTCCATATGTAGCGCGTGAGGTTCTTATAGTTTTATAATTTACGAGAAATTTCTAAGTCCATTAATAATTTTTTATTTTAGCAAAAAATTGAAGTTAATTAAAAAAGTGCCATGTTTTTTCCGTAAGAAATTAGAGCAGCAAAAAGTAACAACATGAACAAGCAACTGATAACACTCCTCCTCATTGTCCCTGGCCACGAGCAAAGGTATATCGTGCACAGAGGAGCACCTACAGAGAAAAGGCTTATCAATCATGGCAGTACAACGAACACCAGAAATAAAAATTATGTCTAGATGCATAGACCACCTAGCAACGACTACAAACACTAAAGTGAGCCGAAGGTGCGCCACCGTCATAGCCCCTCCATCGCCGGAATCAGGCACAACTTGTTGTAATAGACAGTCGGGAAGTCGTCGTGCTAAGCCCTCGTAGGACTAGCGCACCAGAATAACGTAGGTCAGAAGGATTCAACCCAAAACACACGAACGTAGACGAATAACGACGAGATCCGAGCAAATCCATCAAAGATAGATCCGCCAGAGACACACCTCAACACACCCACCAACGATACTAAACGCACCGCCGGAATTTATGAAGATTTTTAAAAATTTGCCTGTTTTGAAAAACATTTCTTATAGCTGTAAAATTTACAAGTAATTTATAAGTTCATTATTTTTTCAATCCATTAATAATTTTTAATCAGCAAAATTTTCAAATTAATTTAAAAATGTGCCATGTTTTTTCCGTAAGAAATTAGAGCAGCAAAAAGTAACAACATGAACAAGCAACATGAATTTGCGTTCTTTCTCAACTACTTTAATTGTTTTCCTACTTTCTCATCTGCTTCGCGCCCACTCCTACTACTGATGTAGGATCCTCATGTGAGAGGCGGCAGAAGCCGAGCTCGGCCCAATGCTACGGCACCAACTTGACATCGGATTAGTCGCATGGCGGTGTTGCGGATGCCAACACTCTTCCGGTTGACTGGACCACAAGAACTAAGCAAATCAGGAGGAAAACGAAGGGTGCTAACTAAACTTTCTATGTGACACACCCAGTCAGCATAAAAAACAAAATGGGGCAGAAGGTGGCATAAGTTTGCATAAATGGGTTATAAATTACGAAAAATCTCTAAATGTGTAATGTATGCCATGAACACGTAACTTGGGGCAAAAAAATTGAAATTAACTCTTGATTTTATACAATGTTTCTCAACTACTTCAATTTTTTTCCTACATTCTCATCTGCTTCGCGCCCACTCCTACTGCTGACAATTGCTCAGCCCACCCGAGACGACATTCCCG
>NC_041382.1:10112304-10122143 GCF_002162155.2 Triticum dicoccoides | reverse complement strand
AATCTACGGAAAAAGAAGTCATAGATGAATATGGATGTTAGAACATTGTTTACAAAACAAGCATCACTTGAACTTGTACACACATATATACACATGACCACATTACTCACACACCCACGCTGATGGTGAGATATTTTCACATATATGCTATTAGTTCTTGATTTTTTAGCACATATTTGCCATATACAGAGTATTAATTACCAGCGTATAACAATGACACACCAACACACAGTTTGATTACAAACTCGTTAGTTTACGTGCATGCGTGCTAATTAACTATTGACCTTCTCCTATAAGTAACCATCACTTTTCCCCTGGGTCCTGGTAATATTTTGTCATTCTCTAGCTCGGGGAAAGGAGAGATCAACTCAAGCTCAAAGTTCCTCAGCAAATAGGTCCATATGACCTTGATTTGCATGAAAGCATAATCCTGTCCCAAGCAAGAATACCTCCCAGCACCAAAAGATATGTCCGAAAACTTGCCGCCGGTTTTGTCCTCTTCTCTCCCCGGCCAAACCGGCATGGGTCATACATATTAGGGATCTTATAAATGTAAGGTAACTTGTTGCTGACCGCTATGGAGCATGCTAAAGCATGCCCTTTTGGAATCTCATATTCCATGCCATCTCTGGTTTGCACCGCGAATCTCTTGTGTGCATGACGAAGTAGTAATTGCGTCGGAGAATAAAGCCTCAGTGCCTCTTTGATACAGCAACGCAAGGTATCCATCTTTGACAAGATGGTGTAGTCTATGGGTTCTCCATTTTGCTCAATGATTTTCTTCTGCTCTTCCATGGCAGCTGTCATGTACTTTTGATTGCTTAGCAGTCAAGCTCCTGTCCAGGTGCTGGTACTTGAGCTCGTGTGCTGCCCGGCGAACAAGATGGCAATGAGTAGCCCGACGATCTCGCTCTCTGTCATGGATCGGCCATCACTGTATTTTGAGTCTATGAAGCTCTGCAACACATCGCCTTCGTCGTCATCATTGCTGTCCATGACTCGGACTGGGCTAATTCTTCTACGTGATCTGACTATCTCGTGGAGTATCTCTCCCAGCCTTGCACGCGCCGTCACGTCGGTGGTGCGGCGGAATTGGGAGGTGCGGGAAGAATAAGTTGATCATGTGGAAGCTGTTTTCAAATAGTTCATGGAGGAGTCTCGACACTTCTTCCAAGTTGTTGCCTTTGATCTCATTGCCAAGCAAGCATCTGTTTGCGATCAACACGATTAGGTGGCCAAGCTCATGCTTTAAATCAACCGTACCACTTTGTCTCCATTTCGCAAAGTAGTCCTACATACAAAAGTTCCCATATCAAGCATTATTCTAAATAAAATAAAAGATTTATAAATCAAACAACTAATAATCATAAGGCGGAGTAATTAAATGGTGCATATCAATCAAAATAGAGGAACTTGCGTTCCTAATCAGGTTGCGTACATCTCCTGAGGCAGAGGCCGGGAAAGATATATCTTTATTATCTAAAAGTAAAATTACCTCCACTACGCAAACCATGGAATGAACATCTCTTCGAAACCTCGCTGGCTGTATCGCCTTGGTACAAAATCGGATCTGCTCATTCCTGGTAGCCATGTCCACGCCAAACAGAACTCCTGGACCGAGGACGGGCACAATGATCTTAGCTGTATCCCCGAAATCGATCTCGGATGGTGATCCCTTGAAGAAATGAGGAGTGACCTCTGGCCCAACCAAAAATGTCACCTTCAAAAATTGGTCACATGTACGTGAGTTTGTAACTCAGAGAATACTCTTAAATTTAAGATTTGTTCCATCTGCAAAGTAATGTTAATTAAGGTCACCTTCTTTAGCCCGAAAAGGTTCACTGTGAACACACTTCCCATCTTCATGTGTAGTTCATGGATTGCAGCATGTAAACCCTTCTTGGGCGTCACAAGTGTGAGCAGGGCTGCCATTAGAGGAGCTCCACTCACAACTTGTGGCGGGCGCAGAGTAATTGGTGATCTTTTTCCTTTGCGTGTAAGACGAATGGTTCTGATTCTTGCAATGATCTTGGAGATGATTGTGGTGAGAAACAAAAATGCTATGGTAAAGCATGCTGCCGTGTGTATTGTGATCCCATCCATGTCCATATGCATACGCAGCGCTCAACTTTATGAAAACCTGGCTAATGAAAATGAGTAAATTGATTGAGCTGAGGATGAAGGAAAACATATGTAGAATGGAAGTTTTTTAGAAGTTACGTACTGATGAGAGAGAGAGAGAGAGAGAGAGAGAGAGAGAGATTACATACGTACTAATTGTTTGTGCTTGAACCAGGCGTAGCTATAATCCTACAACAACTAACCAGATACAGACCTGCACTGAAGCTGAAAAGAATTGGAAATAGGATGAACCGTTTGGAGGTGGATGCATGAGAAGAACTACTTGTCGGGCAGGACAGGCGTTTTATAGATGCACCGAGGCTTCTTGACTTGTCCGGTCTCATTTAATAGTCGTTGCTGCACCGTATTGTTTACTACTACAAAGTGCCGGTTCAAAACTAAAACTGAACTAATAGTCTGGTCTTGGTCCTAAAAAAGCAATTGACCAGTTGCATGAAGGAAGAAAAATGCAATTAACCTTGGTGTGACGCAAACTACTCATGACTAGTCACAAACTATATATTCATTCATGAGAAATGTTTCTATAGCTCATGTATCTGAATAATGGATTCTCCACGTGGTTTGAGGTTTTGAATATCTTGTGAACTAATTACCTGGTAGTTTTGAATCTTGTACGAGGAATGATGGTGTGACTCAAACTCTTCTCTTAGTGGTGTCACGTGGGAGTTTTGTTGAGTTGGGAGAGATAGAAAGGAGACCTGCTCCAGTGCTCCCCCCTAACCTAATTTCGGAGGGGTATTTTTGTCCCCGCGAATTTGTTTTTTTCCTGGCCCGCCGCAACCCAGATCCAAGCCCTGTCTAGCCCTGTATAACCCAGACCGTATACGTACAGTACCCTGGTCCGAAAAAGAACATCACACGACCCCACGTCCACGTAAGACCTGCCGAATCCAATCATTCACACGAGCAGCTCCATCAATCTCGCGAGCATTGATGCAGCTTCATAAGTCACGTAGTAGATCTCCAGCGGCGACTATCTCGTCGCCGGCGATCTCGTCAGACAGCGGGCGCGACAACGTCGTGAATCTCCAACGAGCGCGCACAGGTACCGCATCCCGCGTCCCCCCTCTAGTCTCGCTCGCGGCAACATCGAACGAACTGCCGCAGCCAGTGGTAGTGGTTAACCTAGCGGGGCGGGTAACCTAGCTACCCGGCGGCGCATGCGATCGTGGATCTTGTTCCGGTAGTGCTGCTCCTCGTGATCTGGGTTCACGTAGCGTCGGTTGCCGTCGGCTGTGCGCACCACCGGTATCGTTATTTGATGTGGCGGCTAACCTAGGTATCTGGCGGCAGAGGTAATCACAGATCTGAACGGCCATCTTCCTTACTAAGTTGGGCAGATCTGAACGGCCTCATTTGCAGTTGTTTACATAACATCCGTGATCGTGTGCTATGTGTTTTATATTTCATCATTGATAATGTTTGCACATGTGATGATACATAATATTGGTTGTAGGAAATGGCGGACGAGGAGTTAACTGATATCATGGTAGACATGGAGTTTGGAGAACTGATGAAAGACTGGATAGAAGATTGGTCAGATGATGAAAATTCAGATCGTGAAGATCGGTCAGAGAATGGGAACGAATGGGACAATCTTAATGTGAGTGGCATTGTCATGTTGTAATTTTTTGGTGGCATCCGACAACATTAAATCTTTGTGTTGAAAATTTATAGATCGATGAGCTTGATGATGATCTGGAAAACAACTCGGAGCTCTCGAATGAAGATTACATTAGTCAGGTACGTAAGTGAAAAAATTTGTTGGCATGCAAATTGAATTTCTTTTGGAATATTATATGATAAGTAATTGTGTATTTGTGTTGTATTTTTCAGTTCATTTCCGAATGTCAGAATGCGTACGACTATTACGATGAATCCGACGCGGAGACAGGCCTTAACGACGAATCATTAGATGCACCTGGTTCTGGGGAGTCCGAGTCGTCGGTCATCATGAGTGAGGTATGTGTGTAATCAATGTTCTATGGAAGTAAGTAATGTTAAACCTTAGAAATCTGTTTTCATGGCTGTGGTTTGATTGTGTAGGTGACACAAGATGATGGGGCAAAGAATGTCCAAGATACTGCCAGTGCAGATGATAAGAGGGATATGTTCATGCAGATAATGGAAATGACATTTACGTCTCACGATGCTGCGTATGATTTCTACAACAGCTATGCTAGAGATAATGGTTTCAGCATTAGAAAGAATAAGGTCAGGTATAGAAAAACAGAGTCACGTCATATGCGTTATAGGTGGTTTGTTTGTTCAAGACAAGGGAAACGTGACAGCAAGTTGCTAACCGAGGAAGGACACAGCCGTAGGCTCAGAGTCGAGACACGCTGCTTTTGCGAAGCGCACCTGACCGTCAAGCTTGACCAAAAGCGTGGGGTTTGGTATGTTGAAAGTTTTAAGGACAAGCATAGCCATATGTTGGCAGGACCGGACGAGGTGCCTTTTCTTTGGTCCCACAGAAAAATCAAAGAGTACCAGAAGCATGAGATAATGTCCATGGGAGCTGCAGGGATTAGAATTCACGACATGATGGATTGCTTCATCAACAAACATCTATGGTACGGCGGTGTTGGTTTTACCAGGCGTGAAATATACAACCTTTGCGCCAAGGAGAAGAGGAAGCTGCTTTCAAAAGGTGATGCTGCCACAGCCATAGGCATCATGGCAAGTAAGAAACAGAGGGATCCTAGCTTCTTTTTCGAGTACAGGCTAGCTAAGGAAGGAAATTTGAATAGGATGTTCTGGTGTGACTCCCAGTCTCGTCATGGCTATGAGGACTTCGGCGACGTGCTTGTATTTGACAGGACGTACAAGATGAACCGCTATGGTCTGCCATTCATACCTTTTGTTGGTCTTAACAATCACCGGAAGACCACTATTTTTGGTTGTGCCATATTTTCGGACGAGACCGAGCAGACATACATGTGGCTTCTGCAGACTTTTTTGAGGTCCATGTGTCAAAAGATGCATAACAGTGTTATCACAGACGCCGACGCTGCGATGATCAAGGCTATTTGCGAAGTGTTGCCAGACGTTTGGCACCGTATATGTACGTGGCACATAGAGAAAAATATGAAGATTCACCTCAGTCACAAGTCCTTGAAGGAGTTCCGAACTCTTCTGTACTACAACACGTCCACGACAACGTTTGAGTAGAGATGGCACGCATTTTCCAAAAGATGGCAGTCGGAAAAACTGTAACATGGTTGAGGCGGATGCATAAGAAGAGGAGACTGTGGGCCGCGGCATATCTAACTTAGGGGTTTTGGCTTGGCATGAAAAGCAAACAGTGAAGTGAAAGCCTGAACTCATGCCTTCACCTCCACCTAGACGGTGAAATGACCCTGGTGGATATGATTTTGCACTATGAGAACGCAGTTGTGCGTATCCGTGAAAACGAGGCACGAGATGACTACACGGCCTCACAGAGTTTACCGGTGCCAGTTACTAGCTCGAGGGAACTTGAGATAGCTGCTTCTCACTTCTTCACTCCAGCAAACTTCTATATGTTGCAAGATGATCTTAGAAAAATTGACGGGATGGAGATTGTAGAAATTAAGCTGGGAGACGGATCACAGCAGTACATCACGGCCTGGAAGAATAACCGGAACCGCCGTTTTCGGTGGAGTATACACCAGTAAATTCCGCAGAAACTATAAGGTGCAGCTGCAGAAGAATGATTCGAAAGGGTCTA
Source organism: Triticum dicoccoides (assembly GCF_002162155.2). Lineage (NCBI taxonomy): Eukaryota > Viridiplantae > Streptophyta > Magnoliopsida > Poales > Poaceae > Triticum > Triticum dicoccoides. Next base: position 10,116,292 of record NC_041382.1, on the reverse strand, counting down.
CCTTGCAAGCACATATTCCATGTACTGAAGCACTTGAACATATCTGAAATACCAAAGTGTTTAGTTCTTATTCGGTTCACGAAAGAAGCAAGGTTGGGACTGCCCGCGAGGCGCACAAGCGATCTGTTGGGATTTGATTGGACTGGGGCCGGGGAAAGAATGAAATATAGCCAGGTCAGTGTGTTAGCGTCTGAAGCTATGCATGCGGCATGCAAACACCCTGCTTTGTGGGATCAGTTACACGAGAGTTTGAAGGCTATGATAGCTAAGAGTCATGAGTATGATCTTCTACAGGAAAATTTGTTGAAGCAAACAAATGACATCAGTAAGTGTGCAGTTGAATATGTGGACGATGGTGAAGGCAACATGATTGAGGTTAAAGATCCTATGAAAGTGTCAAGCAAAGGTGCAACAAAGGCAGATGAGAGCCGCCATGTCTCGAAAAATGGTAGACCACTCTCTTTTGATGAGTTGAAAACCCGGTGCGGCGCTTGCAAATTGGTAGGACACACTAGACGTAGAAAGAAATGCAAACTAAATCAGAAGTAAGTGTTTGCATGCATTGTGGATTATTAAAGTTTTTATCATTCATTAACTTAGCTTGTCTTCTATCAGGTGCAGAAAAGTGGAGAAGGAACAAGAGTAGAACACTTGCTTCAATTATTTACTGTGTTAATCGACCGGCTCATACTTTGCCTAAGGTAGCTGTAGGCGCTTGTATTTCTTTGGTTTGGAGTCTTTGGCCCCCTGATTGTATCCTTAGTGTATTAGCAGACGAGATCCCAGTCTTTGTTTAAATAAAGTAACATGTTTCCCTGTAAACAAAAATCAAAAAAAATTCTTTACTGTGTAATGACCAGGGCTGTGTAATGACCGGGGCGGGAGGTAGAAAGAATATTATTGTACATTTCCCCTGCCCACGTCCTAAATGCCATTAAATAAGTAACTGTACCACTCTCCTCCCCACCACACACTCACCCGCCTCCCATGGGCGCCGGTTTGAACTCCCCTCTTATCCCCACATACAGTAGATCGAGAATACCGTCGCCGGTGACCGCTGCAGCCGCCTCCATGGAGAGAAGCCTCGGCTGGCAGAGAGCGATGATGGACCACGCCGGCGATGACGAGGGGTGGCGCGCTCAGTTGACGGAGGTGTGCGTCTGGTTCCCCGGCACAGAGATGTTGGTCAACCATGCGCGTGGCCTCGTCAAAGTCCTCACCGATGCCGAGAGGAAGCGCGCCTTCCCCTACGGCCGCGGCGTCCCGCTGACTGTCCTACTCGTGTGGGCAATGTGAGAGGCCACGCTGAGAGACTCCCCTGTTCAGCGCGCAAGGTGGTGGATGTACCGCTCCACCACCATGATGCTGCGGCCAGATTCAACATGCACCGTGTCGAGGGCGGACCACGTCGACGTCGAGCTCGTTGTCCCTGCGCCCGTCAGCCCAGACTACCAGGTCCGCCATGTGTCGAAGCCAGTGCTGCCGTTGGACCATGAGGAGGGCGAGGAGGACGATGTGCAGATGGTAGCGTCGGTCGCCGTCAAGGGTGGCAAGACAATGCCCATCGACGTCGAGCTCCTTCCCCTCCTCCCTGACATAGTGAAGGTGGAAGAAGAGGAGGTGGGTCAGGATTAGGTGGCGCAGTTGTCAAACAGAAAGGTGGTCAAGAAGAAGGCTTCTCCGTGTGTGGTGCGCCGCTCATGCCGCCTCAAATTTCTGTCTGGCGGAGGTGTTTGCCTTTCTTCACTATGCGAAGGCAATCAAGGAGAACACACATGGTGAAGGCATTCCAGTTAATCTTTGAAATACGTTTCACATCTTCGACCAAAGCGTAGTACTGCTTTGGCACAATCTTGCTCGACATGGGAGCAATAATTGTTGTTAACAGGACAAGCACTACTTTGCTAAGGAAATCGTCGTCGGTGGCTTTACTTTTAATTATGTCCTCAGTGAGATTATCTATCACTATGTTTTTTGATGTCTTACTAAGAAATTGTGGCGGCACCCGCTCCTTCATGTCCTCGCCTTCTTCAGTCAGAATGTCCGAAGCGGACAGTCCTTGGTTCTCGAGGTTAAAGATGCACTTGACGTCGACCGCACAGAGAGTCACCTCCCCAACCTGCTCTTGTATAATGAATCTGCCCGTGCTGGCCTGAAAATTCTCAATCATATACCTAATCAGCAGGGTACACATCTTAATAGATGGTATCTGTAGCATGCTGCGCAATGATGTATCAGCCACTCTAGCATGTTGACCGTTTGATAGATCTGCAACAAGCTTGCACCATTTCTCAACTGCGCATACTATTTCTCCATTCAGCTCGTCCATCCTGTTGAAAGAAAATATATAACTTCGTGACATTAGCTAACACTAAAGCAAAAATAACAATAGGCATGCAAAAATATAAAACTTTCTGGCAGTAGCTAACACTAATGCAAAAATAACACTAATGGAAATACAAAACTATCACCATGTATACTGCAACATGCAGCCAAGTGTGTGCTGACATGAGGCAATAAAAAAATAACTACAATTGGTAATTGAATTTACTTGCATCTGATCAAGTTCTTTGAGTATCATATAAATTATATAATCAACAAATTTAATATGATAAACTGTTACTAATTCGTCTGGTTGTCTTACTAACATGGTGACAAATTGTTCAGCTGTAAATAAACTAGAGTCTATAGCAATGGTACCTATTTGAGGTTCATCAACATCTAATGTTAATAACTCTTTAATGTTCTATGTGCACAACAATATAATTGGATCGTGTGACAAAAATATAATTGGATATTGTGACAAAAAATGTATTGCATCATTCTTCTCGAGAAACAACATCTTATTCTACCATGCTATGAAAGAACCAAAGAATGTTTTCATCTACGCCATCTGGTCAGAACGCATCTAGTCGAGTTCATACTAGTTGAAAAAATGTGGTAAACCTAAGTCCATCAAAGCAACGAGACGGAGGAAGTAGCTTGCTATGAAGGCGCGAGGGAAGGAGGACAATTTACTTGATTGGTCGACGAAGATGGAAGAAGTCGGCGATGCGTTCTCGACGTAGTTCGTCAAGGTCGGACTGCACGTGCGGACGATCTTGATCTTCTCGGGGTTTTTGTGGCGTGTGGGATGCGGTGGACGAAGCTGTCGACGCCTCACCGGCAGGAGTCGATCTAGTCGTATACGAGGAGGAGGAGATTATATATGAGGTCGACGCCTAGGTCGTCGTAACTTCACTATGGCTAATCTCGCGATCTATATTTTCCTCCGTTGAAGCGAGGCTGAACGTGCTCCTCAATCGTAGGATTAGGAACATATGGATTAGCACGATCCCAGAATTGTTTAACAGCACGGCAACTACGCCCGTGATCGACGTGCGTGTGATCGACGTGCATGGAAAGCGCAGCGTTGTAGGCTCCACAATATGGATCTGACACTTATTTGCGGTCTTGGCCGGCCCACCTACCTGCATTGTTTCTTCCCTCAAAATAAATATCATTGGTTCATCTCTAAAAAAACTCTTTGTGACACGTATTAGTTATTGTATACTTGTATATGTTCAACAATATTTATAGTATCTCTATCATTTCTACAATATTATACATGCATCGAGTGTCAGAAATGAACGATACTTGTCATGCATGCATGCCATGGTCATCGTAGGTTACAGATTAAGTTTGGGATCATTTCGTGAGATCGTCGGTTACGCATAAACCATTTTCAGACCTGCCCTCCGGCAGACCCGAATGGTCATGTTTGTATATGGTGTATGTGGAAGCATGCATGAGATGCCCCCAACTTTTGGGAGCATGTGGGCTTGGCCAATGTGGTCCCTCAGGCAAGGTGTGCACGAATTCGGACACAAAACGCATGTTGCGTCACGTGGGGGCAGTGTTGTAGGGTTTTGTCGCCAGAAAACCCTAGAAATTGCATCGAGTGTCGCAAATGAACGATACTTGTCACGCATGCAAGCCATGGTCATCG
>NC_041382.1:10074721-10111708 GCF_002162155.2 Triticum dicoccoides | reverse complement strand
GGAAAACCCTAGAAAATGCATCGAGTGTCGCAAATGAACGATACTTGTCACGCATGCATGCCATGGTCATCGTAGGGTATGCATGAAGTTTGGGACCATTTGGTGGGACCGTCAAGGAAAACCAATTTCAGACCTGATCTCCGGCAGACCCGAATGGTCCTGCTTGTACATAGTGCATGTGGGGGGCATGCATGAGATGACCCCAACTTTTGGGAGCATGTGAGCATGGCCAATGTGCCCCCCCCAGGCAAGGTGTGCATGAGTTCGGACACAAAACACACGTTGCATCACGTGGGGGCAGTGTTGTAGGGTTTTGTTGCCGGAAAAATCCTAGAAAATGCATCGAGTTTTGGAAGTGAACGATACTCGTCATGCATGCTTTCCATGGTCATCCTAGGGTGTGCATACAGTTTGGTCCGAATTGGTGAGACCGAGAAGATAAACCTGCTCCTAGTACATGGTGCATGTGGAGGTATGCATGCGACTGTCCCAACTACATTTGATTTAATAATATTTCAAGTATCAAACAGAAAATAAAATTTATAATTTGGAATGAAGAATTTAAATAATGAAGAAGTGCAATAGAACATAGCATATTATCTTACATTTTGGAAATATTTCGAATATAAAGAAGAGAACAAATATTGGAACGAAGAAGTGAAATAAAACAGAACATTTTATCTTACAAACTAAAAATATTTCAAAAATAATAAAGATAAGAAATATTAGAATTAACAATTAAAATAAAACACACCATTTTAGTTTATATTTCGTAAATATTATCAATATACAAAAGAGAACGAATAAATGAAATAAAACACAACAGAATTTGGCATATTTTTTAAATTTTAGTAAACACTTTTAGAAATAATATTGAAAAAAGAGATTTGATTTTAAATATTAGAAATATAAACAAGAAAAGAAACAAAGAAAATATAAAACATATCAGCGCGCGGGTAACGCTGCCATGGGCCAGCCCGCCCGAACTGGGCCCAAGGCGGAGCTGTGCAGGGCACATCGCAGCGCACAGCCATTGGGTGGTGGGAGTTTAGTCCCACCTCGCCAAGCGAGGGAGCGCCGCACCGGTTTATATACCCGGCTGCGACTCCCCTCACAAGCTCCTATCAATTGCAGGCAGTACATTGCCTAACTCTCGTCCCCTCTGCCTCGTGGGGCCTACTAGCAGCAGAGATATTCTACACCACGGGCCTGCATCCTGGCCCATGCACCGCAGGGTTCCTAGTCGTATGCAGACCGTGGAGTATGAATTCTCCTGCTCTGGTAGGTGGGCACTTTTTTTGGCATATTGCCATGTGTATTGATCTTCAAATCACACACTAAATTATACACATGCTCACTTGCATTCAATACACAATTTTTTTGTGCATACATGACAAGTTAATGTTTGACCTTCAAGTCATCTAATAAATTTTACACATGCTCACTTACATGTAATACACATGGATATTAATTGGATTTCAACAAAAATGAGGCCGTGGTGTATGAATTCTACTACCACATGCATGCCATGGTCATGGTACGGTGTGCAAAAAGTTTGAGATCTTTTGGTGGGACCGTCAAGGAAAACCTCTTCCAAACTTGCCCTCCGGCAGACCCGAATCGTCCGGCTTGTACATGGTGCATGTGGGGGCATGCATGAGATGACCCGAAATTTTGGGAGCATGTGAGCATGGCCAATGTGCCCCCCAGGCAAGGTGTGCACAAGTTTGGACACAAAACACACGTTGCGTCACGCCGCGGTAGTGTTCTAGAGTTTTATCACCGCAAAACGCCTACAAGATGCATAGAGTGTCGGAAATGAACGGTAGTTGCCAGGCATGCTTGCTATGGTCATCGTAGGGTGTGCATAAAAGTTTGGTATCAATTGGTGAGACCGAGAAAAAGAACCTGCTTGTAGTACATGGTGCACGTGGAGGCATACATGCGATTGTCCCAACTATATTTGATTTAATAATATTTCAAGTATGAAACAGAAAATAAAATTTATAATTAGGAAATACAACCATGAAAAGTGAAATATGAGAGAACATTATATGATACATTATTTAAATTTATAACTGTCAGAACAAAGAAAAGAGGAGAATATAGAAAACAGAAGAAAAAATTTGAATGAATAAGTGCAATAAAAGACAACATATTATCTTACATTTTGGAAATATTTCAAATATAAAGAAGAGAACAAATATTAGAATGAAGAAGTGAAATAAAACAGAACATTTTATCTTACAAACTAAAAATATTGAAAAAATAATAAAGATAAGAAATATTGGAATGAAGAATTGAATTAAAACACAACATTTTAGTTCATATTTCATAAATATTATCAATATACAAAAGAGTACGAACAAATGAAATAAAACACAACAGAATTTGGCATATTTTTTAAATTTTAGTAAACACTGTTAGAAATAATATAGAAAAAAAGAGACTTGATTTTAAATATTAGAAATATAAACAAGTAAAGAAACAAAGAAAATATAAAACGTATCAGCGAGCGGAGTAAGGCTGCCCTGGGCCAGCCCGCCCGAATTGGGCTCAAGGCGGAGCCGCGCAGGGCACATCGCAGCGCATAGCCGTTGGGTGGTGGGAGTTTAGTCCCACCTCGCCAAGCGAGAGAGCGCCGCACCGGTTTATATACCCTGCTGCGACTCACCTCCCAAGCTCCTATCTATTGCAGGCAGTACATTGCCTAACTCTTGTCCCCTCTGCCCCGTGGGGCCTACTAGCAGTAGAGATATTCTGCACCACGGGCCTGCATCCTGGCCCACACTAAATTATACACATGCTCACTTGCGTTCAATACACATATTTTTTTACATATATGACAAGTTAATGTTTTGACCTTCAAGTCATCTAATAATTTTTTTTGAATTTTTTATTAATTTATAATGCCCTCTAGACTGACTGGTCAAAACATAGGTCTATACCTCAGGGGGGCATTGTAAAATATTCTTTTTCCAAATTTTCTTTCATGTCCATGATTGGCACATGTGGGTCACCATGTTCAAGAAAGTTTGTGTGATTTGGAGGTGGTGGGAAAAATCACATTTTTTCAAAAACTGGCTTAAGTTAGACCAAATGCCCCCTCCGGAATGTGGTCATTTTTTCGACCACCTCCAAATGACCTCAACTTTGGCACACATGATCTATTGCACAAACAAAGGTGGGTTTCCAAGGTTTTATATTTTTTTGAATTTTTATTAATTTATAATGCCTTCTAGACTGACTGGTCAAAACATCGGTCTATACCTCAGGGGGGCATTGTAAAATATTCTTTCAATATTTTTGAATTTTTTTGAATTTATAATGCCCTCTTATATTTGTTTACTTTTTTAATGCCATCTTATTTTTTTGTTTTTATTTATAAAGCTAGGTTTCCAAGATGGCTAGGATGGCCCATGCTTTTCCTTTTGTTTATTTCTTTCCTTTTCCTTCACTTTACATAAAAATTACCTGAGCACTCCAAAAATAACATAAAAATTACATGACCCCTCAAAAAATAACATACCAAAAATTCAAAAGGTATTTTTATCAAACACATCTTTCTGAATATTTATATTTTCTTTTCTTATAAATAAGTGACATTTTCAAAATTCTAATAAGTAGGGTAATATAACTTTATTACAAAATAAAGTAGATCTTATTTCAAATTCCTTTTTTTGCACACATTATTTTTAACTAGTATTACATTACTCTTCTAAATTTAAATTTAATTCCTTCACACTTTGATGATGGAATATTTGCTCTCTAATTGCAACATAGGTTGAAATGATGGAACATTTGATCTTTTTTGCTTATTCAAATTATGCGTTGATGGAATGTGTGAGGATGAACAATTATGAGTAAATTTACTAAACCCCATGTACTATAATTCATGACAACCATTTTGGAACATTGCCACATTCAATATTTGGTATAATTGGCACATGGGCACAACACACTAGTAGAAAACGGAGCTTTAAAACCGGTTTGTAAGGGCCTTTAGTGCCGGTTATGGAACTGGCACTAAAGGCCCCCCCCCCCCTTTAGTACCGGTTCGGCACGAACCGGCGCTAAAGTGCCACCACGTGGCGTGAGCTCGCGCCCTGGTACGGGGGACCTTTAGTACCGGTTGGTGTTACCAACCGGTACTAAAGGTTTTTTTTGAATTTTTTTTTGAAAATTTTGGAAAAAAAATTTGATTTTTTTTATTTTTAAATTTTCGGAATTATTTGATGATTTAGTCTCTAATCACCTCTCTTACCTGCTCAAGTGTGGATCACTCATTCCAAATCATCTAACTTCCCGACCGGTCACCCATCCCTCTCACTACTCCAGCCCGAGCATGCTTAACTTTCAGGTTCTATTCTCCTTCGTTTCCGAGTCTGCACTTGTTGTTTTCCTGACAATAGTAAGATGTCAATCCTATTAACCCTCAGGAGTTTAGCTTGAGCATGAAGTCACACATTTCACCGTTTGAGTTTGAAACTATTATTCTAAAAAAACAGTAATTATTTAGTAACGCTAATATTTCTTGAATAAGTTTGACCATAGTTTGACCACAGTTTGACCATAGTTTGACCAGATTTGACCAAAATTCAAAAAATTGAAATAATTATTTAGTAACACTAATATTCTTGAATAATTATGTAGTAACACTAATATTTCTTGAATAAGTAGTTTGACCATAGTTTGACCACAGTTTGACCAGATTTGAAAAAAATTCAAAAAAACTGAGATACTTATTTAGTAACACTAATATTATTGCGTAATTATTTAGTAACACTCTATATTTCTTGAATCAGTTGTTTGACCGGTTTGACAAGATTTAACCAAAATTCAAAAAAACATAAATTAGAGCATACCTTTTTTCCTTTTACAATTTGTCATTTCAAAAATTGTCCTAAACGCTAAACCCGGAACTTAAAACGTCGGAAACTCTATGCTAAACAGTACTCCCTCCGTTCGGAAAAACTTGTCATCAAAATGGATGAAAAGGGATGTATCTAGACGTATTTTACTTCTACATACATCTCTTTTTATCCATTTTGGTGACAAGTATTGTCGGACGGAGGGAGTAAAAACTAAGGGTTTAGACCATAAAACCTAACCCTAAACGCTGAAATCTAAACCCTAGCACTAAATGCTAAAAACGTCCAAAAAAACGTCTAAAATGCCCAAAACCTCTATTTTCCCTTTGGAATTTTGTGATTTTAAAAAAGAAAACTGGTTGTTTCAGCGGATCAATCTTTTTGTTCTGCAAATTTTGATATATTATATGTATTTTTTCTGAATTAGGATGATTTAGTTATGATTTTTTCAAGTTTGAAAATTGCCCTATAGTGCCGGTTTGTGTCTCCAACCGGTACTATAGGTCAGACCCCTTTAGTACCGGTTCGTGGCATGAACCGGTACTAAAGGTTAGACCTTTAGTACCGGTTCTTGCCACGAACCGGTACTAAAGGTGATCGTGGGGCCCCGGCCTGACGCCAGCCTGCCACCACCCCTTTATTACCGGTTCGTGCCACGAACCGGTACTAAAGGTTCAACACGAACCGGCATTAATGCAAATCCGTTTGAACCGGCACCAATGGTACCATTAGTACCGGGCCAAAATCAAACCGGCACTAATGTGCTTCACGTTTGACCCTTTTTCTACTAGTGACATGTTGCACTTGCCGACAACATAGACAAGTGTTGCAGCATGTCTCAAGCAACACTGAAGCGCCATTTGTGATCATTGCACCATCGAAACAACAACTAAACATGAAGGAAGCATTCACCACCAATAAAGTTAAGGCCACACATATATAGATAGCATTCTAGGTTACCACCATAGGTAGCAGACATTTCACAATAGATCTAGTTCAAACACACAATACATTACATTACATTACATTAATATAGCAAGTTTTCAAGCAATTCAGACCCAGATGCAGCTTTCCAAAAGTAAAACATCATCAAATATACTGATGATGAGTACGGCTTCCAGCTTCCGATGATCAGCATGATGTACGACTAGATGTCAGGGTTTCTCAGGACCTTCAGGAGGGCAGAATGCTGACCAATGATCTTGTAGTCATGACTGGAGATCGATGTAGCCCGGCAATGTTCCATCAGATGCTCCAATAACCCAGACCTGGGCTTGGACTTGCTGCAGTAGGGGCACCGGTACTTTTCATTCCTCCTGTTGTCGTACTTAGCAGGTCCTTGGGCCCTGATCTTCAACACCTCCTTCTCTTTAAAGGACTCGCCGTTCCCCTCAACCACATCATCTCCAGATTCATACTACACACATTAATGACTGACATTAATACATTATGCATTCAAAAACTATAACCACATAATACTAACTCAATGCAGAAATAACATTTCAACTAGGCCTTACCTCGTACGGCTCATCTTCATCAGACTCATATGGGTAGAACCCAGTCTTGTCCCACTTTCTATTGTTGCCCAGAAGATCCTCCCCCTCCTGCTATATTGTCAAACAAGCACATCAATTACAATGAATTGAATTGCAGTTCACAGAATGTCATTACAAAAAAAATTGTGAATGTGAACCACATTGGTATGTTGCAAGTGACCAAATGCTTTCCTTATAAGTACAGAATCTAAGCAATCAATCAACAGACAAATGATGTCCTTCATAAATGCTAATGAAAATGCAAGCTGGATACTTGACATTCCCTGGATTAACCCAACACTTTTCTTTTGAGGGAATTCCCCCCCCCCCACACACACACTACTTAATTGAAACATATAGTATATTTTGTTGCTAGGATCCTGCCTTGGAATGTTTACTTCACACTTTACATATAGTATATACTAATTATATAAGCCAACTACAAATTTTAATATGCACAAATTACTGTTTTTGGGATAATGTAGCAAAGCTCCTACACATATTAACATAATGTAGTAGTTAATTAGGTACAACTTCAACTATTAATGCATACATCTCCAACAAACATCTAAAATTTCATTACTTATCTAAACAACAACAAATTATACTATAGATGAATCTTGTATCATCTAAATCAATTCATTGGCACATCTTAATTAATGCATTCCAAATCAAATATGTTTCCATCTAGTATCATTGAACCACAAATCAAATCAAATAATCATAAATGTCAGCAGCATTGAACTACAGATCTAATAATCATATGACATCTATCTGACCTTAAATTCCCCCTTTAATAAGGTATTCATCCTCATACTAATTAAATTCTAACAAGCAAAAATTCAACTACTAATCTAATAAGCATCTGAGAAAAACCCCAAGATGCTTTTATCTCTGAAGCAACGACATTGCAGAGGATGTTCAATGCTGTCAATATCTCTGAAGCAACGACAAAATTCCATTACTAACCCAAAGTAAATAAGCATAGACTGCCCCTTCCCCTCGACCACGCTTCCCCTCTCCTTCAGAAGCCCCAATCCAGCACAAAAAAATCCAGGCCTTGAGAAGCTCTTTTTGATTAACAAGACAACAACCAGTACATGAGCACATCCTTCACTATATTTACAACCAAACTAATGCACCATCTAATCACCTCACGTAGACAATTTCCAAAAACACAAGGCCATGCACAACCCATCTCATAGCCTCTACCTGACAGGCATCAATCAAGCATCAAATAACTGCAACTATGACAACATGCATCAATCAAGAATCTAAGAATTGCAACTATGACAGCCATAATCCCTAGAACTAAGCATCCATTTAATTAACCATCAAGCCAAAGAACTAAAGCAGGCACCAACCCAAACCAATACAGAAGTATATATTTGACTCCAAACACCTAAAGAATTGCAAAAAATCCACTACTAATCTAATAAGCATCTGAAAAAACCACATCCCTCAAACTGGCTACTTCTAACCTAATATAATAATCATATGTGGTCCACCATTCTTGCACGAATCAAATACAGAAAAACCCTAATGCAGAGAAAACCCTACCTCCAACAAATCTAACCAAACAAAGTTCTGGCCACAAACCCTACAATCTAAAAACTACCAACTAAAAGTTATCCGCAGATACCTTCTGTTGGCGAACGTAGTAATTTCAAAAAAATTCCTACGCACACGCAAGATCATGGTGATGCATAGCAACGAAAGGGGAGAGTGTAGTCTATGTACCCTTGTAGACCGACAGCGGAAGCGTTATGACAATGCGGTTGATGTAGTCGTACGTCTTCACGGCCCGACCAATCAAGCACCGAAACTACGACACCTCCGAGTTTTAGCACATGTTCAGCTTGATGACGATCCCTGGACTCCGATCCAGCAAAGTGTCGGGGAAGAGTTCCGTCAGGACGAAGGCGTGGTGACGATCTTGATGTTCTACCGTCGCAGGGCTTCGCCTAAGCACCGCTACAATATTATCGAGGAGTATGGTGGAAGGGGGCACCGCTCACGGCTAAGAAAACGATCACGTGGATCAACTTGTGTGTCTATGGGATGCCCCCTAGCCACGTATATAAAGGAGTGGAGGAGGGGAGGGGCCGGCCCTCTCTATGGCGCGCCCTAGGGGAGTCCTACTCCCACCGGGAGTAGGATTCCCCCTTTCCCAGTCCAACTATGAGTCCTTCCATATAGTAGGAGTAGGAGACAAGGAAGGGGAAGAGGGAAGAGAAGGAAGGAGGGGGCGCCGCCCCTCCCCTTAGTCCAATTCGGACTAGTCAATGTGGGGGCGCGCGGCCTGCCTCTCCCTTTCCCCTAAAGCCCAATAAGGCCCATATACTTCTTCCCCCGTATTCCCGTAACTCCCCGGTACTCCGAAAAATACCCGAACCACTCGGAACCTTTCCGATGTCCGAATGTAGTCGTCCAATATATCGATCTTTACGTCTCGACCATTTCGAGACTCCTCGTCATGTCCCCGATCTCATTCGGGACTCCAAACTCCTTCGGTACATCAAAACTCATAAACTCATAATATAACTGCCATCGAAACCTTAAGCGTCCGGACCCTACGGGTTCGAGAACAATGTAGACATGACTGAGACACGTCTCTGGTCAATAACCAATAGCGGAACCTGGATGCTCATATTGGCTCCTACATATTCTACGAAGATCTTTATCGGTCAGACCGCATAACAATATACGTTGTTCCCTTTGTCATTGGTATGTTACTTGCCCGAGATTCGATCGTCGGTATCTCAATACCTAGTTCAATCTCGTTACCGGAAATTCTCTTTACTCGTTCCGTAATACATCATCTCACAACTAACTCATTAGTTGCAATGCTTATGTGATGTGCATTACCGAGACGGCCCAGAGATACCTCTCCGACAATCTGAGTCACAAATCCTAATCTCGAAATACGCCAACCCTACATGTACCTTTGGAGACACCTGTAGAGCTCCTTTATAATCACCCAGTTATATTGTGACGTTTGGTAGCACACAAAGTGTTCCTCCGGTAAACGGGAGTTGCATAATCTCATAGTCATAGGAACATGTATAAGTCATGAAGAAAGCAATAGCAACATACTAAACGATCGAGTCCTAAGCTAACGGAATGGGTCAAGTCAATCACATCATTCTCCTAATGATGTGATCCCGTTAATCAAATAACAACTCTTTGTCTATGGTTAGGAAACATAACCATCTTTGATTAACGAGCTAGTCAAGTAGAGGCATACTAGTGACACTCTGTTTGTCTATGTATTCACACATGTATTATGTTTCCGGTTAATACAATTCTAGCATTAATAATAAACATTTATCATGGAATAAGGAAATAAATAATAACTTTATTATTGCCTCTAGGGCATATTTCCTTCAGTCTCGCACTTGCACTAGAGTCAATAATCTAGTTCACATTGCCCTGTGATTTAACACCAATAGTTCACATCATTATGTGACCAACACTCAAAGGGTTTACTAGAGTCAATAATCTAGTTCACATTGCTATGTGATTAACACCCAAAGAGTACTAATGTGTGATCATGTTTTGCCTGTGAGAGAAGTTTAGTCAACGGGTCTGCCATATTCAGATTCGTATGTATTTTGCAAATTTCTATGTCAACAATGCTCTACACGGAGCTACTCTAGCTAATTGCTCCCACTTTCAATATGCATCCAGATTGAGACTTTGAATCATCTGGATCAGTGTCAAAGTTTGCATCGACGTAACCCTTTACGACAAACCTTTTTGTCACCTCCATAATCGAGAAACATATCCTTATTCCACTAAGGATAATTTTGACCGGTGTCCAGTGATCTACTCCTAGATCACTATTGTACTTCCTTGCCAACATCAGTGTAGGGTATACAATAGATCTGGTACACAGCATTGCATACTTTATAGAACCTATGGCTGAGGCATAGGGAATGACTTTCATTCTCTTTCTATCTTCTGCCGTGGTCGGGTTTTGAGTCTTACTCAATTTCACACCTTGTAACACAGGCAAGAACTCTTTCTTTGACTGTTCCATTTTGAACTACTTCAAAATCTTGTCAAGGTATGTACTCATTGAAAAAACTTATCAAGCGTCTTGATCTATCTCTATAGATCTTGATGCTCAATATGTAAGCAGCTTCACCGAGGTATTCTTTGAAAAAAAATCCTTTCAAACACTCCTTTATGCTTTGCAGAATAATTCTACATTATTTCCGATCAACAATATGTCATTCACATATGCTTATCAGGAATGCTGTAGTGCTCCCACTTACTTTCTTGTAAATACAGGCTTCACCGCAAGTCTGTATAAAACTATATGCTTTGATCAACTTATCAAAGCGTATATTTCAACTCCGAGATGCTTGCACCAGTCCATAGATGGATCGCTGGAGCTTGCATATTTAGTTAACACCTTTAGGATCGACAAAACCTTCTAGTTGCATCGTATACAACTCTTCTTTAATAAATACATTAAGGAATGCAGTTTTGTTTATCCATTTGCCAGATTTCATAAAATGCGGAAATTGCTAACATGATTCGGACAGACTTAAGCATAGATACGAGTGAGAAACTCTCATCGTAGTCAACACCTTGAACTTGTCGAAAACCTTTTGCGACAATTCTAGCTTTGTAGATATTAACACTACTATCAGCGTTCGTCTTCCTCTTGAGGATCCATTTATTTTCTATGGCTTGCCGATCAACGGGTAAATCCATCAAAGTCCATACTTTATTCTCATACATGGATCATATCTCAGATTTCATGGCCTCATACCATTTCGTGGAATCTGGGCTCATCATCGCTTCCTCATAGTTTGTAGGTTCGTCATGGTCAAGTAACATGACCTCCAGAACAGGATTACCGTACCACTCTGGTGCGGATCTCACTCTGGTTTACCTACGAGGTTCGTTAGTAACTTGATCTGAAGTTACATGATCATCATCATTAGCTTCCTCACTAATTGGTGTAGTAGTCACAGGAACAGAATTTTGTGATGAACTACTTTCCAATAAGGGAGCAGGTACAGTTACCTCATTAAGTTCTACTTTCCTCCCACTCACTTCTTTCGAGAGAAACTCCTTCTCTGGAAGGATCCATTCTCAGTAATGAATATCTTGCCTTCGGATCTGTAATAGAAGGTGTACCCAACATTTTCTTTTGGGTATCCTATGAAGACGCACTTCTCCGATTTGGGTTTGAGCTTATCAGGATGAAACTTTTTCATATAAGCATCGCAACCCCAATCTTTAAGAAACGATAACTTTGGTTTCTTGCCAAACCACAGTTCATACAGTGTCGTCTCAACGGATTTAGATGGTGCCCTTTTTTTAACGTGAATGCAGCTGTCTCTAATGCATAACCCCAAAACTTTAGTGGTAAATCGGTAAGAAACATCATAGATTGCACTATATCCAATAAAGTACGGTTATGGCGTTCAGACACACCATTATGCTGTGGTGTTCCAGGTGGCATGAATTTGTGAAACTATTCCACATTGTTTTAATTGAAGACCAAACTCGTAACTCAAATATTCATCTCTGCGATCAGATCGTGGAAACCTTATCTTTTTGTCACGATGATTTTCCAGTTCACTCTGAAATTTTTTGAACTGTTCAAATGTTTCAGACTTATGTTTCATCAAGTAGATATACCCATATCTACTTAAATCATCTGTGAAGGTCAGAAAATAACGATACCCGCCGTGAGCTTCAACATTCATCAGACCACATACATCTGTATGTATGATTTTCAACAAATCTGTTGCTCTCTCCATAGTACCGGAGAACGGTGTTTTTAGTCATCTTGCCCATAAGACATGGTTCGCAAGCACCAAGTGATTCCAAAATCCCATCAACATGGAGTTTCTTCATGCGCTTTACACCAATATGACCTAAACGGCAGTGCCACAAATAAGTTGCACTATCATTACTAACTTTGCATCTTTTGGTTTCAATATTATGAATATGTGTATCACTACGATCGAGATCCACTGAACCATTTTCATTGGGTGTGTAACCATATAAGGTTTTATTCATGTAAACAGACCAACAATTTATTCTCTTACTTAAATGAATAACCGTATTACAATAAACATGATCAAATCATATTCATGCTCAACGCAAACACCAAATAAGACTTATTTAGGTTCAACACTAATACCGAAAGTATAGGGAGTGTGTGATGATGATCATATCAATCTTGGAACCACTTCCAACACACATCGTCACTTCACCCTTAACTAGTCTCTCTTTATTCTGCAACTCTCGTTTCGAGTTACTAATCTTAGCAACTGAACTAGTATCAAATACTGAGGGGTTGCTATAAACACTAGTAAAGTACACATCAATAACATGTATATCAAATATACTTATGTTCACTTTGCCATCCTTCTTATCCGCCAATCACATGGGGTAGTTCCGCTTCCAGTGACCAGTCCCTTTGCAGTAGAAGCACTTAGTCTCAGGCTTAGGACTAGACTTGGGCTTCTTCACTTGAGAAGCAACTTGCTTGCTGTTCTTCTTGAAGTTCCCCTTTTTTTCCTTTGCCCTTTTCTTGAAACTAGTGGTCTTGTCTATCATCAACACTTGATGTTTTTCTTGATTTCTACCTTCGTCAATTTCAGCATTACGAAGAGCTTGGGAATCGTTTCCGTTATCCCTTGCATATCATAGTTCATCACGAAGTTCTACTAACTTGTTGATGGTGACTAGAGAATTCTGTCAATCACTATTTTATCTGGAAGATTAATTCCCATTTGAATTCAAGCGATTGTAGTACCCAGACAATCTGAGCACATGCTCACTAGTTGAGCGATTCTCCTCCATCTTTTAGCTATAGAACTTGTTGGAGACTTCATATCTCTCAACTCGGGTATTTGCTTGAAATATTAACTTCAACTCCTGGAACATCTCATATGGTCCATGACGTTCAAAACGTCTTTGAAGTCCCGATTCTAAGCCGTTAAGCATGGTGCACTAAACTATCAAGTAGTCATCATATTGAGCTTAGCCAAACGTTCATAACGTCTGTATCTGCTCCTGCAATAGGTCCGTCAGCTAGCGGTGCATCAAGGACATAATTCTTCTATGCAGCAATGAGTATAAACCTCAGATCACGGATCCAATCCGCATCATTGCTACTAACATCTTTCAACACAATTTTCTCTAGGAACGTATCAAAATAAACATATGAAAGCAACAACGCGAGCTATTGATCTACAACATAGATATGCTAATACTGCCAGGACTAAGTTCATGATAAATTAAAGTTCAATTAATCATATTACTTAAGAACTCCCACTTAGATAGACATCCCTCTAATCCTCTAAGTTATCACGTGATCCAAATCAACTAAACCATGTCCGATCATCACGTGAGATGGAGTAGTTTTCAATGGTGAACATCACTATGTTGATCATATCTACTCTATGATTCACGCTCGACCTTTCGGTCTCCAGTGTCCCGAGGCCATATCTATATATGCTAGGCTCGTCAAGTTTAACCTGAGTATTCTACGTGTGCAACTGTTTTGCACCCATTGTATTTGAACGTAGAGCCTATCACACCCGATCATCACGTGGTGTCTCAGCACGAAGAACTTTCGCAACGGTGCATACTCAGGGAGAACACTTATACCTTGAAATTTAGTGAGAGATCATCTTATAAAGCTATGTGTCGAACTAACCAAAATAAGATGTATAACATCATATGCAATAAAAATATGTGACATGATATGGCCATGATCATCTTGCGCCTTTGATCTCCATCTCCAAAGTACTGTCATGATCTCTATAGTCACCGGCATGACACCATGATCTCCATCATCTTGATCTATATCAATGTGTCGTTACATGGTCGTCTCGCCAACTATTGCTCTTGCAACTATTGCTATCGCATAGTGATAATTGTAAAGCAATTATTTGGCGCTTGCATCTTATGCAATAAAGAGACAACCATAAGGCTTCTGCCAGTTGCCGATAACTTCAACAAAACATGATCATCTTATGCAACAACTTATATCTCATCACATCTTGACCATATCACATCACAACATGCCCTGCAAAAACAAACGTCCTCTACTTTGTTGTTGCAAGTTTTACGTGGCTGCTACGGGCTGAGCAAGAACCAATCTTTCCTACGCATCAAAACCACAACGATAGTTTGTCAAGTTGGTGCTGTTTTAACCTTCGCAAGGACCGGGCGTAGCCACACTCGGTTCAACTAAAGTTGGAGAAACTGACACCCACCAGCCACCTGTGTGCAAAGCACGTCGGTAGAACCAGTCTCGCGTAAGCGTACGCGTAATGTCGGTCCGGGCCGCTTCATCCAACAATACCGCCGAACCAAAGTGTGACATGCTGGTAAGCAGTATGACTTATATCGCCCATAACTCACGTGTGTTCTACTCGTGCATATTACATCAACGCATAAAACCTAGGCTCGGATGGCACTCTTGGGGAACGTAGTAATTTCAAAAAAATTCCTACGCACACGCAAGATCATGGTGATGCATAGCAACGAGAGGGGAGAGTGTAGTCTATGTACCCTTGTAGACCGACCGCGGAAGCGTTATGACAACGCGGTTGATGTAGTCGTAGGTCTTCACGGCCCGACCGATCAAGCACCGAAACTACGGCACCTCCGAGTTTTAGCACACGTTCAGCTCGATGACGATTCCCGGACTCCGATCCAGCAAAGTGTCGGGGAAGAGTTCCGTCAGCACGACGGCGTGGTGACGCTCTTGATGTTCTACCGTCGCAGGGCTTCGCCTAAGCACCGCTACAATATTATCGAGGAGTATGGTGGAAGGGGGCACCGCACACGGCTAAGAAAACGATCACGTGGATCAACTTGTGTGTCTATGGGGTGCCCCCTGGTCACGTATATAAAGGAGTGGAGGAGGGGAGGGGCCGGCCCTCTCTATGGCGCGCCCTAGGGGAGTCCTACTCCCACCGGGAGTAGGATTCCCCCTTTCCCAGTCCAACTATGAGTCCTTCCATGTAGTAGGAGTAGGAGACAAGGAAGGAGAAGAGGGAAGAGAAGGAAGGAGGGGGCGCCGCCCCTCCCCTTAGTCCAATTCAGACTAGTCAATGGGGGGGGGGCGCGGCCTGCCTCTCCCTCTCCCCTAAAGCCCAATAAGGCCCATATACTTCTTCCCCCGTACTCCCGTAACTCCCCGGCACTCCGAAAAATACCCGAACCACTCAGAACCTTTCCGATGTCCGAATATAGTCGTCCAATATATCGATCTTTACGTGTCGACCATTTCGAGACTCCTCGTCATGTCCACGATCTCATCCGGGACTCCGAACTCCTTCGGTACATCAAAACTCATAAACTCATAATATAACTGTCATCGAAACCTTAATTAAGCGTGCGGACCCTACGGGTTTGAGAACAATGTAGACATGACTGAGACACGTCTCCGGTCAATAACCAATAGTGGAACCTGGATGCTTATATTGGATCCTACATATTCTACGAAGATCTTTATCGGTCAGACCGCATAACAACATACGTTGTTCCCTTTGTCATCGGTATGTTACGTGCCCGAGATTCGATCGTCGAAATCTCAATACCTAGTTCAATCTCGTTACCGGCAAGTCTCTTTACTCGTTCCGTAATACATCATCTCACAACTAACTCATTAGTTGCAATATTTGCAAGGCTTATGTGATGTGCATTACCGAGAGGGCCCAGAGATACCTTTGGAGACACCCGTAGAGCTCCTTTATAATCACCCAGTTACATTGTGACGCCTGATAGCACACAAAGTGTTCCTCCGGTAAACGGGAGTTGCATAATCTCATAGTCATAGCGACATCTATAAGTCATGAAGAAAGCAATAGCAACATACTAAACGATCGAGTGCTAAGCTAACGGAATGGGTCAAGTCAATCACATCATTCTCCTAATGATGTGATCATGTTAATCAAATAACAACTCTTTGTCTATGGTTAGGAAACATAACCATCTTTAATTAACGAGCTAGTCAAGTAGAGGCATACTAGTGACACTCTGTTTGTCTATGTATTCACACATGTATTATGTTTCCGGTTACTACAATTCTAGCATGAATAATAAACATTTAGCATGAAATAAGGAAATAAATAATAACTTTATTATTGCCTCTAGGGCATATTTTCTTCACCTTCTGCTCCGCTTCCTCCTCGCCGGAGCCGGCCTCCACCTTCTCCACCTTCTCCACCTCGTGCACCTCGCCAGAGCCCGCCCCCACCTTCTGCGCCTCGCCAGAGCCCGCCTCCACCTTCTGCGCCTCGCCGGAGTTCGCCAGAGCGGGCGCATCTGGCTGGACCGCGCCGCTGCGGCCCGCCCCCGCCTTCTCCAGATCTCCAGCGGAGGGAGCACCGCGCTGGATGCCGGCACGCCCCCTCACAAAGGTGCCCACAGCGACCTGCCGCGCCTGCTCCACCAGATCTGCGCCCCAATCGGGGCGCTCGCCTCCTGCATCCGCCATGGCGATGGAGAGGATGCGGTGAGGGAGACGAGGAGGTTGGAGAGGAGAGGGAGTGGGGAGTGGAGAGTGGAGAGAGGGAGACGATGCGGCGGGGGGAAATGGTGGGCGATGCGGCCGGAGGTGGTTGCCGTCCACATTTATATGATGCAACAGTTTTGGCAACTACCCGTGACACGTGCTGCCCCACGCACGGGAGGCTTCACGCGTGCACGAAAGGCCGCCGTATACAAACAAATACGTATACAGACGGGCATACGTATACGGCCGGGCATACGATCTATCCGGGCCCGTACGGGCCTCCCAGGGCTCCTCGACGGCTATACGCGGGGGCAACAAAGACGATCGTGCCCCTCATTATGAACAGTTTTTGGTTCATCCTGGCTGTCGATGTGTTTTTCCACCCCGCGTTCAGCCCAGGGTGGGAGCACCGGAGCAGAAACCGATGGAAAGAAAATAGAGAAAAGATTGCCTTCGCTTGATGAAAGGATGATTTCTTCATGGCTACTAGATCATTTCTATTTATTCTGGGGTATTTCCATTTTATTTTTTGTTACCACACATTTGTATGTGTATTTGTGTGTGTGTGTGCCTGTGAGCTTTTCGTTTCTACTGTTTGAACCACAAACCTTGGGTTAGTGTAACATCATACATTCACCAGATATTAAGATTTGTCAGGGACTACTCGTGGTGAAATGGTTGAAAAAACAAATGTCAAGCATATACGTGGAATTCTGCTGTTGGCGTGCCATAGGTGTGACGGAATTTGGAGGTAGTTGATTTCGTGTAAACATCTTGCTTGAAGAAGGCATGGAATTCTAAACTACCCAAGTCATTCAATTTTCGGCCAATTTTGTCGTTAATTGTTCAGTTTTCTTCTTGATGAAAAACTAGAGCTCATGCTGTTCGCTAAAAAAAAACTAGCGAAGTCATGTGGTTTGCTTACCAACTCACGTTTTTTTTTTTGCTTATTACCAACTCACGTTGACCTTACTTGTGGCATGACTATGGACAAAACCCCCAAATAATATCGGTCCAAGATTATCCCAAGACTATAACTAATTATGTATGCGTGTGTTGCGCTACAGTACCATTTTGGTTGAGGGTTATGTGTGCAAGCTTAATCCCGTATTTCTAGTGAAAAAGGAAGAACACCAACGTATGAGAGTGAACAAGGGACAGCGACACACAGTAGAGTCAAGACTATTCGGAGGGTTACATGTCTATTGGTAGGACGAAAATGCGCAGGTTGGATTATTCAGCTCCCGTATGTGGTTGTCACTTCTGTTTTCTTGCACCACTTGTTTTCAAAAGGGCCGTCTCCAGGAATTCGGGGCCCGGTGCGGAATGCGAAATGGGGCCCAAAATTTAGCAAAAAATCCATTGAGTCTTTCTTAGAATGAAATAGTGTAGCAGAGGAGCACACAACAAAACATTAGTACTACAATTAGAAATTAGCATACGGCTAGTGTGATAATCCTATTAATTTTGATTAAAACTAAGTGCATGCCTAATCGAGTTAATGGACATGACAGGAAGATATCAAAAGAACAAGAAAGAGAATGATTGTAACAAAAAAGTAATAACCCTAACTAATTTTTCGTTCAACTATTTTGATCCCGGACTTATGGCTACGACTTACCTTGGAAAATATACCTGTGGTCAGAGGCTGCTGCAGTAAAGAAACATGCGCTGTTGGCGATAGCAATTAGGCCCATTAGCGTAACAAGCCTGCCTTGTTTTTCTACTTGCTCTCTTACAAACAGGCCGAAAGGGGAGTAGATAAATCAATACTGGGCCAACAGAGGGTCTGTTGGCTGGGTATTAGGGCACCGTAACGAAGGTTCCGCTTCTCGTGCAAGGTTTGCTCCAATTAAACCGGATCGAGCGAGCCAGCCGAAAAAGGCAGCAAACCAGCGCATGAACCGCGGCCGTTACATGGTTTTTCCTTCGATCGGGGCCCCTACGATGTCGGGGGCCTGTGCGATCGCACCGCTCGCACACCCTTGTCGATGGGCCTGGTTTTCAATGCAGTCCAGCACGTAGTTGGACCGGAGACCAAGGTCGGCAGCTGACCAGTCGCCATGGACATGATGAACCAAACTCTCTTACGGAAGCTTTGTGTGTGGTGGCAGTAGGCACGATTCTCTTTGTGTGGCAGGCTCTACGTGGTAAGGACACGGGAGCCAAGCTTGTCCGAGGTCCATGGATCCTTCCCATCATCGGCAGCCGCCACCACATCGTACTGCACATTCCTACGCCTGGAACGCCGGCATGGCTGCCTGTGCTGCTGAGGCTCTGCGAACTGCCCATCGTCATGTGTCTACCCCTGGGGGCACAAATGGAGGTGCTGAAAAGGAACGACCTCGTCTTCCTATTAGCTACTCCCTTCGTCTCAAAATAAATGTTTCAAACTTAGTATAATTTTATACTAAAGTTAGTTTTAAATTAAGACACTTATTTTGGAACGGAGTGAGTAATTCCTTAATCACCACTGTTTTGCCATGAACCATCATTAGAGGGATGCGGCAAACGTTCAAACTATTGTAGCCGGTGACTATAAGTAATGGAAGGAGTGCATCGATCAGCTTACTCTGGCTTACACGTAGGCCACATTCTTTCTTGGCCGTGATTTCACCCGATGCGCCCAAGAAATTTGGAGGCCATTGGGCTCCCCTTGAGATCAAATTTTTTACATGGTTGGCGGTGCGTCGAAGACTTTGGGCGGCCGACAGGTTGCCATGCCGGAACCTTGCAACCATTCAACAATGCCAACTCTGCTACCTGGTCGACGAGAATATCACACACATGTTCCTTGGCTGCCCCTTTGCGCGTGAGGTGTGGTACCATATATTGCTGCCGCTGAGACTTCATAGGTTCACACCTCAATCTATCTGTTGCAGCGCCGGCTGGGCATCGGAAGATGATGAATACCATCATCGCCGCCACACTGTGATTCATCTGGCTGGAGCATAACAGCCGTGTCTTCGACCACAAGGCTTCCTTAACCACTGCTGCCGTGTCCTTAATCCGTGCAGAACTACGCCTGTGGAGTGCTGCTAGGGTAGATGGTGGGCACCTGTTTCAAATTTGCTAAGCGGCAACTCTGGTATTGTCTGTGGAAGGTGGCCTCTGACCCTTCTAATGATCTATGTACAAAATCTCTTCTTCTTAATGAAAAAGACATGCAATGCTCTTGCATCTTCTTGAAAAAAGCACATCCAGGCTTTGATAACAGAGCAGTGGTGGCACTCTCTCCCAGCTTGGCATTGATTCGCATTGCCCCTTGTGCTTGTTCGTGTAATCTTGTTACACAAATCCTTCTATCTGAGAGTAATTTATGTGCTATTCATGAGATAATGGGAGATTTCTAACACTAGGTATTTTAGAGCTAGATCACCACCCTTCCACCTCGAGAATTCCCCTAAATTTTCTCCATCCCTTCCACCATCACTAAGAACCAATATTTTTTTATTCAAGTCATATTTCATGAGGGGCCGGAAAATTAGGCTTCCAAAAAATCTTGGGAATTCTAGATTTTTTGGCCTAAAATTTCAAATGATTTTTTAATCAACAAAAATTTGGTGTGAAAATATAATATATTTAACCCATTTTCGGTTCTAGTGGGCAGCATACCTTCAGGAGGTCTCGATCTCCACTCGATGAACCACACCGCGACCAGTAATTTTTTAAGCAAAGCTTGAAAAGAATGGCGGGCCACACTCCGTACCGCTAATTAAGCCAAGTGCAGCCTATTTAACATTATTCAGTCATTTAATTTTTTAAAAACTTCAAAAAGCATTGAGTACTATCAATTTTTCGGGGGTCACTAAACTTTGCGGCAACAGGTCGGTTACCGGAAATTCTGACCAAAAAGAAATCCTTCCATGAACCAGCTCACCACACCATCCTCCTCCAATGAAAACATGGAAGATATCAATAGTCGTTTGGATCAGATTTTTGACAAATGTTTTATCGGATCCTTGAAAGGATGGAGAGGCATGCAGAGCAGAGAAACACCACTTCATCATTTTAGGTACTGATACAACACCTTATGTGACTGAAACAGTAGCTCTTGGAGCCTTATCCCCATCTTTCATGCCCATTTACCGAAAAGGGCTTATAAAGCAACGGATCTCATACATCCGAACCACACAACATGGGACCCAAACACACACACACACACCCAAAGCAAGATACAAAAAGGTCGAAGATCAACTAAGCCAACTCGAAGCGAACAACAGATGTACAATAAGCATCACTACGAAGTTGACGGAGCCCTCCATCAAGAACAAGCCACCCTGAACAACGCAGCTGACCGCTAACGAACCGTCAGCTTCAAGGTTGTGCATTCAGGAAGGACACAACCACAGAGCGCCGCCACCACCCGATCCAAAGGATCGAGATTTTCATCTGGAGCAACACGGGGCATTAGGAGAGGCCGCGACAGAGCCTACAAGAATGGGACTATGCCCCGGACGCTACCACCGTCGGTCTGATCACGGTCAGACAAGGATTTCACCCCGGCATACAACTCCACCTCCGATTAGGGTGCGCCCTATCAAAGAGACTTGCCTCCCACCGCCATGGATCGTTGAGCCTGAGCCACCCCGCTATCCAGGCCACCAAGGTCGCCAGTCCGCACCCGAGATGCGAGCTCCACCAACAAACACCACAACTCCGACCCGATGCCCGCATCGGCCACCCAAAGGAGCGTATCTCCACCACAAGTAGACCCCTACCAATGTCGGTGCCGCCAGCAACGGCATGCTTCGAAAGATTGATGCAGAGGCAACTATGCAAGGGGAAAGAGAAAGGGGTGCAGCGGAGCAGTGCGAGACCTCAACCGACACACCCCACGCCAGCGACGGGTGGGCAGACCACCCATCCCTCCTTCCAGCCTCCTCAAGTTTCCCCCTACAACGCCCCACCACGGCCTCCAGTTCAGATCCGCAAGGAGCGGACACCCACCCAACGTCGAGGGCGCCCTAACAGTCAAGAGGTGCCACGCCGGGCCTCGCTTACCGGCCACCAACAGCCGTGTGAGCCACAGCGGACATGCCCGTGCCCCGCTGGTGAGTCTCCGCACGCCATTCGTGGCCACCGGGCCGCAGATCCGACCGAGCCAGACCAAGCCGGAGCCCGTGCCATGGACGCGCACAAGCACGTGAAGCCCACCACGCCGCCGCCACGCGCCCACGACCCCGCCTCCAGCGCCCGCCACCACGCCGCCACACCTACTTGCGTACGCTAACATGCATGATTCTTTTCTACTCCCTCGGTAAAATTTTATAACACAGTTTAGTATAAGTTCGTACCAAAATTGGCAATATTTAAGTCAATAAGTACACAACATGTAGAAGCCCATGTTTTTGATAGCTAGGTGCACCCACTTGGAGATTGTTGTAACTATGTCCAACCAATTCAACTGATGGTTTAGCAACATGATTATTTATGCACAAGTGTGATTTACAATCTTTATTTCAGTTGATCTAGTCTGGCGAGTATGGTGTTTTCTTATTTTCTTTTTACAGACGATCACAAAGCAATAAAATGGATGCAAGCATGAGTCGTCACAGAGGCTAGGAGTTATTACCCTCCTTTTTTAATAAAAAAGAAAACATGAAAACTGGTTTATGTGAAACATATTATTGCATGTACACATCAGCTAGTAGCCATAATATAATATACATACATACGAAAATCAGATTATAAGTGATTTTTCAAGCTGATTTGTCAACTGTTTAATCAAAGCCGCCACCTATCTAGACTAATCAGACTTTTTTAGATGTATCAACACGTATTGTTAGTGACTTGACAATATCAGGATTGATTCTGCAAACATGCAAGCATGGAAGTCTTCCTGCATATCACGTGGTCTGAAAAACGATGATGACTTCTCAAAAAAAAAAAAAAACGAAGATGAGTTCTGTCCACCCGATTGTACACTTGTAAGACATGGAATTTTCCAAGTCTCCAAGGCTATGTGTGGCCACATGTAATAGTTGAAAAATCAAAGGTCAAGAACGTGCATGGAATAAGTGTGAAATTGGAATAAGTGTGAACTTTCATGGTTGGCGTGCAATAGATGTGATGGAATTTGGAGGCAGTTGATTCTAACATCTTGCTAAGAAGACGTGTACTCCCTCCAGTCCGGCCCGGTAAAAAACCAGTATTGAGAAAAATAAAACCTTGATGTGGATACATAAAGGATCTTGAAGCTCTAGAGTTGTAGTATTGCTAAGTGATGTGTTAGTATGTGCTTGTAGTAGCGATGTGTGCAGGCCTGCAGGCTGTATTTATTCCCTCCGATTCAAAATATTTGAAGTTTTATGTTTGCCCTAAGCCAAACTTTTTAACATAACAAAATTCACAACACTAATCCAGTTCCATTAGATTCATCATAAAGTATATTTTCATACATTTGTTTTTATGTGTGTGTGTGTGTATATATATATATATATATACATACACATATATTACTATCTTTTTTTACAAACTTGGTCAAACTGGAGGAAGTTTGACTTAGGACAAACCTAAAACCTCGAAGCTAGAACCTCTTACAGCTAAGTCATCTCTTGGTTTCATCTCTTCGTTTTGACATGATCTGGACTTTCGGTGGTGTGACAGATAGCAACGTGTCTGTTTTCTTGCATGTCCTATCTAATTCATCACTCCCCCCTGAATTTCAGGTGTGAGGCTCTCCTGTCTCCAATCTAATGATGCCACTTCC
Organism: Triticum dicoccoides; assembly: GCF_002162155.2. Taxonomy (NCBI): domain Eukaryota; kingdom Viridiplantae; phylum Streptophyta; class Magnoliopsida; order Poales; family Poaceae; genus Triticum; species Triticum dicoccoides. Next base: position 10,088,086 of record NC_041382.1, on the reverse strand, counting down.
ATCCGTAAGCTCCCATCTGGTAAAACGACTGTAAATGTAGCATTGCTCCATCATTGGCAGTCTCCACCACCTCGTCGGCACCAAACTGCCGCCCCACCGCGCATTCCTTCGCCTGGCACGCCGGCACGGCCCACTCAGGCTGCTGAGGCTCGGCGAAGTGCCCAGGATCATTGTGTCCACGCCTGAGGCGGCGATGGAGGTGTTCAAGACGAGTGACCTCACCTTCGCGACCCGCCCGAGCGGTCCCACGCTGGACATCGTCAGCTGCGGGGGCAAAGGCTTGGCCTTCGCGCCCTATGGCGACCACTGGCGGCAGATGGGCAAGCTCTGCATCATGGAGCTGCTCAGCGCACGGCAGGTGCGCCGGACGGACTCCATCAAGCAAGCCGAGGTCACACACCTCATGGAGTCGGTGGCTACCGCGTCTTCTGCCTCGGCGTCCGCCATCATCGACATTGGCAAGGAGCTGGCCAGGCTGACAAACAACATCATCGCCAGGGCGGCGTTTGGCGGCAAGTGTCGGCAGCAGGAGGCGTACCTCCGAGAGCTCGCCGTGTTGGCTTCGCTCGTGGGAGGGTTCAGCCTGGTGGAACTCTACCCGTCGTCGCGGCTGGTGCGGTGGCTGACGGGTGACTCCCGCGACCTGAGGAGGAGCCACGCCCGGATACAACGAATCCTGGCAGATATCATCCAAGAGCGCAAGGAGAAGAAACAAAATAATGCCTCGGCTATTGCTACCGCTACTGGTACTCCTACTCCTACACCTAAAGAGGACGAAGACCTGCTGGACGTGCGGCAAAAAATCGCCCCCCGGGACGCACCGGCGCTAAACCGCGCACTGGGGGCGTGATGTCCCCCAGTCGCGGTGCCCACGTTTTAAAAAAAAAGTCAAATACGGCGCAAACACGACTCAAATTTAACGCAAACATCGGCGAGTTCGTTCAAATTTAAACATACTTTACAATAAAAGTAAAAAACTACCGCGGGCTACCCTCGCCGTCTCCCTCGCCGCCCGCCTCGCCGCCCGCCCACGCGGTTCTACATGCCGAGGAGGCGGTAGAACCGCGTGTAGTCACCGCCGTCGTCGTCATCGTCGTCCCCGCCGACGCCTCCGCCGTCCCTGCTGCATCCCTCCCCGGTTGGCGCGGCGGGTTGGACGGTCCGGGGGCGTCGTCGTTGTCGTCGCTGTCGAGGACCACGACGCCGTGCTCGTCCTCGCGCCCACGCTTGCGGGCGGCGATCTCCTCCAGGGCCGGCGCTGCCGGACCATCTCGTCGCAGAGGTAGTCGTCCCGCGCCCACCGCAGGGCGTCCTCGTCGGAGAAGCCATGCCGGGCTACCTGCTCGTACTCCGCGGGGAGGCCGGGCTCCGGCTTGGGCTCGACGAGGACGAAGCGGCCGGTGGGGGAGGCGTTGTCGCCGATGCGGACGCCGGAGCTGCGGGTGCGCGCGCTGACAGGCGCGCCCTGGGGCTCTGGCTTGACGGGGCGGAGGTGGAGGCAGGGGGAGCCGCCGGAGGAGGAGGAGGACCCCTGGTCTCCATGCGCCTCGGGGTCCAGGAGCTTCCCCGACAGCGTATGAAGGACGGGGGAGCGGGGTACTCGAGGCGCGGCGTGTTGCCGCCCTCGATGTACTCGAGGACGGCCTCCAACGTGCGCCCGGGCACGCCCCACCACCGACGCCGGCCGACGGCGTTGAGCCTGCCGGAGGGCTCGACGCCGTTGGTGGCCTCGAGCTGCTCGGCGTGACGGCGGCGGAAGTAGGGCTCCCACAGCGGGCTGTCGGGGACGTACCGTGGCCCCTCCCTCGCCGCACGCGGCAGGGACGAGCGGATGCGTGCGATCTCCGCACGTCGCGCCGCGCCGGTGGGTATCGGGGGCACCGGCACGCTGCCGGCGCTGATCCTCCACGCCCCGGGCACCCGCATGTCCGGCGGGACCGGGTACTCGGCCTCGAAAAGGAGGCGAGCCTCGCTCTCGTGAAGATGGCGTCGGCCGAAGCCGTTCGCCGCGCCGTCGCCTGGGAAGCGCTTGCCATGGGTGCTGGAGACGGCGAGAGAGAGGAGAGGGAGGAACGACGACGGCGAGAGAGAGGAGAGGGAGGAACGACGACGGCGAGAGAGAGGAGAGGGAGGAACGACGACGGCGAGAGAGTGCGAGTCGCCGAGTGCGTTGTGGCGTGTCTTATATAGGCCGAGGCGCCGCCCATGCGCGAGCCGCCGTGAGTACGCGTGGCGGGCGAGGGAGGGCAAGGGACGCGCGTCATCCGGTCTTCACTGCGCCGCCCGTGAGGCATCAATGGCGCAGGCTGACCGGCGCGGCAGCGCGGCAGCTTTGGCATTGATTCGCCGCGGGAAACGAGGCGATGAGGACGAGAAGGGGCGAGAAGAGGGTAGTCGCTGACAAAACAGTTCGCCCCGGCGCCCCCGGGCACCCCCCAGCGCATCGGGTTCGGCCTGGATCCGCCAGCGCTGTTTTCCGCCCAAGCCGGCGAAAATCGGGCTCCTAGGGACGCGACTAGGCTGATTTTTCGGCGCCAGCGCAAAAAAAAAACGCCTGGGGAGGCGTTCCTGAGGGCGCAGCTGGAGATGCCCTTAGGCTGCACGACGAAGACACTCTCAGTTTCCCTTCGACGTCGGAGATCATCGGGGCCGTCATCTTTGTAAGTGATTCCGCTTCTACGTACCATCACTCATTTGCAACCAAATCTTTTTAGCTAGTAGTAACCTATTCTTGTTTCAAAATATATATATATTGTTCGTCTTTCCCCATCAGTTCGAACTTTTTTTCCCGGACTTTTAGATGAATTGTTTGATACATGCAATTCAACATTGCCTAAAATTAACATTCAATAATTTGCAACAGGAAATATTTGGAGCTGCTACGGACACTACATCTTCCACCCTAGAATGGGCTATGGCAGAACTCATCCGCAACCCACACGTAATGGCAAGGGCCAAACTCGAACTCCAGCAGATGCTCGGACACCACCGCAGGTCCACCATCACCAGCGCAGACCTCGGCGACCTGCACTATCTTCGGATGGTCATCAAGGAGACGCTAAGGTTGCACCCCTCTGTGTCACTGATACACAGGGCGGCCACGGAGGATTGCCAGGTGATGGGCTACCACATACCCAAGGGCACCTCCGTCATGATAAACGCCTTCGCGGTTGGCACGGACCCGACAAACTGGGGTGAGGATGCCGCGGAGTTCAGGCTGGAGAGGTTTGAGGAGATGAGTGTGGAGTACTTCAAGCAAGGGCCACAGATGGAGTTCATCCCGTTCGGAGCTGGTCGTAGGCAGTGCCCTGGAGCCTTGTTCACGAGCACGACGATGGAGCTTGTGCTGGCAAACCTCCTGTACCACTTTGACTGGGCGATTCCGTGTGGGGCGGGCCCAGAGACACTGGACATGGGCGAGATGTTTGGGATCGTCCATCGTCGTGCAAACTAGGTCCAGCCTGCGCCTGCAGGCAGTAGCATCTTGTCATGTACAAGATCATTAGTGCACCACAAGCTTTACTAGTTTTGCAAGCAAGTTGTAGTAACAAACGGAGAGCTCATTACCGAACCGTTATTAAGTCAACATAATGTACTTTCTAAGACGGCCATCACCAAACCGTTATTAAGTCAACATAAACGTCTGGATTGCATGGTTTCCTTTACCGTGGACAAACCAAACAAACTAGGAAAGAACTTATAACACCTCTTGAAACTGTGTAATCTGATTACCGATACCATTCCTGTAACCAAACACCTCCTAAGTCCATCACAACGTTCTTGTTGCCAGCGATATTGCTGAACCTACTGCTTAATAAAGTTCTGTTTACTTGAAAAAAAACATTGGCGGGCCACGGTCGAGCTGCCGGACAGGAAAGTCATCGCTGCAGTTGGCAGAGCATCTCCACCCAGACCCTCGAATACACTTGTGACAGCTGACCAGCAGCTTGCCTGTGAGATTTCGGGCCAAAATGATGGAGCCCTTCTTGTAAATTTCAGTATGTCTGATGCTTTGGTAATTGCTCCGACCCTAGTTATTACAGGGAGCAAATATTAAGGGGGTGTTATGGAGCAACGTATCTATATCGCATAGCCCATGGGGCATGTATAGTACTCCGTCTGATTTTATTTACTCCGTATATTAGCTTTGAAATAAGTCAAATTTATTAGGTGGACCAAGTTTATCAAAAACAATCTAAACTTTCACAATAAAAAATATATATGGCATGAAAATTTACGGAAAGATGATTATAATGGTATTGACTTGGTATTGTGCATGTTAATTTTTCTATTATAAACTTGGTCAAAGTTTATAAAGTTTGACCCAGAACAAAGCTAATATGCGAAATAAATGAAACGCAGGGAGTACATAAGACTTAAAGTACAAAGAAAGGAAACATAGCTTAATCGGACTCCTAGACCTAACACTACAACTCCTTAAAAGGGGAAAGAAAACAATTTCATGTACACAAGCAACTCCTAGTTTTTAATAGAAAGCAAATGAAGTTTCGTCCAAAGCGTATCTTGCAATTTCCTTTTTTCTATTTTTACCATGGTGGGGATCAACAGCAGGTCAAGCCTCAACTCTGAGGAATGCACAAGCTGCAACAATCTTGGATCTAATACCGAACTAGCACAAAATAAGACACTTAGTCAGACTGGGTTTTGAAGAACCGACAAAAGGATCAAATGTACAGACAAACTAGTTACATGTTCACTGGAAGATTTATACCCAAGTATGTAGTTGTGATGAAAAAAGGACCAACCTGCTTCTCTACTCAACTTTATATATTGGATGCCATGTAAAATGTATAGAGGGAATCCAAGACAAGAGAAATAATTAAACATAGATGTATTTTGTTCCGCAAATACTAGTCAATTCTTTTCATGATACTTGGATTGTTGGATTGTCTGTGTCACATGTGTGGACATTTAGACAAGAATCTGGCTGTCATCGACCGACTCGTCACTGTCAACGGTTTAGTCACCCCTGCTGACTTTTCTACTTTGCAAAGAGTTTCTGTGAGACTTGTTTTCCACAACACTGTAAGGGCTTCTTTGATTCAAAGGAATTACATAGAATATTTGGAGGGTTAGAATCCTTAGGATTTTTTCCTACGGCTGTCCTTTGATTCAAAGGATTGAATCCTATAGGATTTTTTCTTATGAAATCAAGTGTACTATATTTCATTGGAAATCAAACATCCACTCCAACCTCTTTTTACAATTCCTTTGTTTTCCCCATGACATCAAACCCTCTATGCTAATCCTATAGGATTCAAATGGACATGCCACTCAAATCCTGTGTTTTTCCTATTCCTACGTTCTCAAAATCCTGCAAATCAAAGAGGGCCTAAGACTTGTTTGGCAGAGGCCACTTAATTTTTCTAGACACTCTTGATTCAAATAGGAAAGAAAACCAAGCTGTTGATCCTCTAGTTGCATCATGCTATTTTCCTTTTCCATTTTTACCCCATGGTGGAGATCAACATCAGACCCAAGCCTAAACTTTGAAGAATGCACAGGATGCAACAGTTTCTGGTTAAAGACTGAACTAGCGCAAAATAAGCCACACCATTTCCTTCCCAATGAGTTGAGCTCGAACTTTGCTAGAGTAGATAAATGCAAAGATATGCCGCGTGGTGTAAAATGTAAAACAGGTCCAATTAAAGATGAATCCAAAGATAACTTAAATATACATGCTGGTACGTAAATATTAAAGATATGTTGTCATGTTTCTTGGACAGTTGGCTTGTCGTTCTCACACTTGACCATAATTAATCTGGGCCTACTTACTGTGGATATGAAAACCACTCCAACTTCAATCTGAGAATAATTAATCTAGGCCTACTTAGAGCATCTCCAGCCGCGTCTCCAATAGGCCTCCCCTGGCCACTTTTTCGGCGCCGACGCGGAAAAAACGCCCCAGTCACGTCCTCAGGACGCCGAAAATCGCCGGTTCGGCCCTTTTTTCCGCCCGGCGGTCACAGGCCGAACCCGGCGCACTGGGGAGCAATTGGAGGCTCCGGCGCAAGGGAAAAGCGTGGCTGGCCCAGACCGTCAGGGGAAAAGTCAAGGTTTTCTTCCCCGACTCGCCTTCCACCCCCCGCGCTCTCGGCCACCAGTAGCTATATCCCGGCGCCGCCCGTCCACCCTACACCGCTAGATAGCCATTCCCCGCCAGAAAATAGAAGCGCTTCGCCGCGGCAGCCCCTCCAACAGCAGCTGGGTGTTTCCGGCCGCGGAGGCGCGGTTTAGCGGCGGGTACACGCCCACCGAGCGCAAGTTGTTCGGTGATTTGCCTGCCTCGGCGATGGGCTCGGATGACGAGGAAGCGCTCGCCGCGCTGCTGGAGGAGGAAGCCGAGACCGGCGTCCAGGAAGAAGAGCATCTCATGGTGCTCGCCGCCCTCGCCCAGCTGCTGGCGAGCAATGAAAAGCCGCGGCGAGGTGGCTCGGCGCCTGGGCGGGTGAAAGCAAAGAACAGGCATCGTCTCGAAGGCTATTGCATGCTCTACTCCGACTACTTCGCTGATGCTCCACTTCACGGCGAGAAAACATTTCGGCGCCGTTATCGGATGAGCCGAAAGCTCTTCCTCAGGATTGTGAATTCCATCCGGGAGTTCGACAGCTACTTCAAGTGCAAGGTGGATTGCACCGGCGCTCTTGGATTCACCTCCATCCAGAAGTGCACGACAGCAATGAGTATGCTTGCATATGGAGCTCCCGGTGATTCACTCGACGACTATGGGCGCATGGCCGAGTCCACCAGTATAGAGTGTTTCTACAAGTTCTGTCGGGTAGTGGTGGCAGTGTTTGGACCACAATACTTGAGAACACCCAATGCGGAAGACACTGCTCGGATCCTAGCATAGAATGCAGCAAGAGGATTTCCTGGGATGCTTGGAAGCATCGACTGCATGCATTGAAAATGGAAGAATTGCCAATTTGCTTGGCAGGGGATGTACAAAGGCGCCAAAGGCGGTTGCAGTGTGGTACTTGAGGCGGTTGCCACACAGGACCTCTGGATTTGGCACTCCTTCTTTGGTATGCCAAGAACTCACAATGCCATCAATGTGCTGCAGTGCTCTCCTATCTTTGCCAAGCTTGTTGAAGGTCTTTCTCCTCCGGTGAACTTCGAGATCAATGGACGACACTACAACAAGGGGTACTATCTAGCTGATGGTATCTATCCGAGATGGTCGACATTTGTGAAGACGATCTCAAACCCTGTGCCAGGAGGCAAGAACGCCTGGTTTGCGAAGGTTCAGGAGGCTTGCAGGAAGGATGTCGAGCGGGCATTTGGTGTACTCCAATCTCGATTTGGTGTTGTTCTGTACCCCGCTCAGACCTGGTCGAAAGATCAAATGTGGAAGATTATGACTTGTTGTGTCATCTTGCACAACATGATCATCGAGAGCGAGCAAGAAGACCCGGTGTTTGACACTGAACCATACTACATGCAGGGTCCTCTAGCCAAAGTTGATCACCAGCTACCGGCAACCTGGACTGCCTATCTCAGTATGCGTCAGGAGATCTGAGACCCACAGGTGCATCATCAACTGCAGCAAGATCTGATAGAGCATCTATGGAGGCTCAAGGGCGACACCGGGCGCGACGTGTGATGAAATATGAGTTTTTATTTGTTGAACTATATAATTTGTATTTAACTATTTGTTGTTGTACTATTTTGTTGAAGTATTTGATATTTTTGTGATGAAATATGTGATAAAAAAATTTATGTGCATAATTGAACGCCGAACAACGGCGAACCATGCCGAATATGGGCCTATTGTCATCCATATGAGCCCTTTATTCATCGAAATGAGGCTGAAAAGTGGGCCAACTTCAACGGCCGGGGGCGACGACTGGATGCGAAACCGCCCCAGCGCCAATTGCAGCGCCGACTCGCCCCCAAAGGACAATTTTTATGCGTCCTGGGGCCGAATGGCTGAAGATGCTCTTACTGTCGTAAATGACCCCTCAGGTGCCACTGCTGAGCTGCCGGCAACGGAAGTTGCTGCTAGCTGCAGTGGCTGGCCGTGAAGCACACCCCGGATGTTGGAATCAACCACGGCAGACCAGTCCGGCACGGACTTGGTGCAATCATCCGAGTAGGTTTGGATTAGCTAGCTTTGTACTAGTATAAATATAGCTGTATCCTATGCCTGTAAACAGATCAAAATCAAAGCAATAAAAAGCACAGGACCGACACGGCCCTGTTTGCCATCAACTCGCCGTGTACAAGCGTAGAATCGATCCAGCTGCTTAAGGCGTTAGCTTCGAGCATACGCGTACGTCTCGCCGGATTGTCTCGTGTGTGCCTTGTTAGCTACGGCTGCTGCCTACGTACGACTCGCAACCCCTCCGTCAGCAGCTTATCTGCAACATTTTGGGCCAAAATGATGAAGCGCTTTTTTCTTTTTTGTAAATTTCGGAATGACTGATACTTTGGAAATTACTCCAACCCTAATAATTTCTTTTGCAATTTCAATCGTACAGGTTACACAATACCATTTTCCTTTCTCCATTTTGAAGATCAGCATCAGGTCAAGCCTGAACTCTGCAGAGAATGCACAAGGTTTAACAGTTTCCAGTTAAATACTGAACTAGGACAATATAAGCGACATGACTGGTTGGGTTCTAAAGAAACCAACTTACAAAGCAACATGTGCCCTGAATCATGGAGTTGTGATTCTCATCATTACCGAACATGGTAAAAGGGTGCATATCGTTTGCTTCCCGATGAGTTGAGCTCAAACATTGCTAGAGTAGAGTGTGCATATACTGGATATGCCTTGTGGTGTAAAATGTAAAACGAGTCCAGTTAAAGATAAATGCAAAGATAACTTAAATATACAAGCTGGTGCGTAAATATTAAATATATGTTGTCACGTTTCTTGGACAGTTGGCTTGTCGTTTTCACAATTGAAGATATAAAAGACAATAATTAATCTGGTCCTACATACTGTGGATATTGAAAATACTAGTCAACTATTTCTTCCTGCTTGGACAGTATAGGCTTGTCCTTGTCACATGTTAGCCGCCCTTGTACCAGTCAAAGTCATCCATAGAGACTTTTCTATTTTGCCAAGAATCTCCGTAAGACTTGTAAGAGGCCATCATAGTTAAATTTGTCCAGAGACAGGCCAGCAGCTTACCTCATGAATCCTAGCTATGGAGACTGCCATATCTGCAGTTGCTAGTGAACTCGTGAGCCAGTTTGTCTCCTTACTGATGAACAAGTACTACTCCTTGAGCCATGCCCAATCAGAGGAGAAGGTGATGCAAAGGTTGCATCACCTCCTGATGAGAGCTGGCACCATCCTTGAGGAGGCAGACACACGATACATAACCAACTCCGGGATGATGATGCATCTCAAGACACTCTCAGAGGCCATGTACCAAGGACACCGTGTGCTGGACTGCGTGAGGTACCATGCCCTCCAACACAGTGCAGGCTTCGACAAGGTTAGCATCAATGACTCGTCTAGCAGCAGCTTGCATTTAGCCATTCCTTTCAAGCGTTCTCGAACAACATCTGGGAAGGATGACAAGGAAATGCGCCTCGAGTCACATGGTGCCTTGAAAAGCTTAGAAATTGCTATTGCTAATATGGCAGAGTTTATTGTTCTTCTGGGTGGATGCCAGCGCATATCCCGTAGGCCCTATGATGTTTATCTTTACACCGACAATTTCATGTTTGGCCGACACACTGAAAAGCAAAAGCTCTTGAGCTTCTTGTTGGAGCACAACAACCCTCCTGGTGATCATGCACTTTCAGTTCTTCCGATCATAGGTGGTGCTGGAGTTGGAAAGAAAACCTTGGTTGCTCATGTGTGTGGCGACCAAAGGGTTCGGTCACGCTTCTCCTCTATTTTGCACTTGAATGGACACAACCTCTTGACCATATTTGACCATGGAAGGACCATGTTTGGGACGATGTTGGTAGTGATTGAGTTTGCTTCTGATGTAGGTGAGGATGAATGGAAAAGGTTTCACTCTTTTCTCATAAGAATGAGCACAGGAAGCAAGATCATCATCATAAGTAAACTTAAAAGGTTAACCCGGTTTGGATCGGTACAGCCTATTTTCCTAAATGTTTTGTCTTATGACGAGTTGAGGTACCTTTTTAAGACACTGGCATTCGGGAGTGTAGACCCTACAGAACATCCACGGTTAGTACAACTAGCAGATGAATTTTGCAACATGTTGCATAATGTGCCAGCAGGTACACTTATTGCAACAAATATGCTCACAGATGTATTGAGAATGAACCTCAGTGTTCAATTTTGGCATTGCATACTAGAGAAGGGACTAAGATATTTTAAGAGAAACTATTCCACATGTGGTGGGCGCCTAAGCATGCTGACGGACCAAGCCCATTTAGTGGACATAACGGACTATGCTTTGCAACCACTTAGCATGATAGCTTGTACTCCTAATGTTTCAATCAAGAAGGAATTGCCAAGTCTAACATTTGGGGAACTTATAAGAGATCCTAGTGTTATCCCGAAACAAGACTTCATTCTAATTGCATGGGAATCAAGGATACCGCCTCATAATTCATTTCCTCATTTGGTTACAAGTCATGCTCAGGGTACACATGAAGGTGGTGCCTTAACAGGGAGGAAGCGAAGAGGAGCGCCAATCTAATTCTGTTTCAAAACTCCTACAATGTAAATCTTGTTGTATTTTAGTATTTTTTTTTTCATAGATGTAGAATGGATGTGTTCACGTGGCCATGGAAAAGCTGTTTTTAGGAGTGATTGTATACCACTCAAATAAATGTACTGGAGGTCTCTAATAAGATTGCACAGTATGTTCTATCATAACCAACTGTGTCCAACAGCACAATTCTGCTACTCATTTACCATTTCCTTGTTGTCATTAATTAGCTGTTTACCATCATCATCAAGATTGCACAGTATGTTCTATCATAACCAACTGTGTCCAACAGCACAATTCTGCTACTCGTTTACCATTTCCTTGTTGTCATTAATTAGCTGTTTACCATCATCATCATCATCACATAGTTCTGGCTAGCATTTTACCACCGTTGGTAGCATACGTGGTTGCAATCGATAAAAGAAAATTGCTGTTGTTGACTCCATGTAAAAGAGGAGGAAGCTCTATGTGTTGTGTGGATCCCGGGCCAGCGCCTCGCACACAAATCGGTAAATGGTTGCAGAATTTCTGGAACCAAAACAAGTTTGGACTCAAATTACCGGGGAATTCAAAGAACGCGCAGGGAACCGCGGAGGCGCGGCGCATCCATGAAGTGCACGTCGCCGTGTGCGGGGCTCCTACGCCAGCCCTTGAGGAGCTCCCGTCGTTCCCACACTTCAACTCAGCGACCACCATGGCACTAGTAGAAAACAGGGTTTTGGTCCAGGCAGGGCCAGCCCATTAGTCCCGGTTCACTCACGAACCGGGACCCATGGGGGCAACTATCCTGGTTCGTGAGGCCAGGGGGCCGACCGAGTCTCGTGGGGCATTGGTCCCAGTTCCAGACACAAACTGGAAACAATGAGATGCCTATATATACCCCCTCGCCCGCAAGCAGAGCAGTGGAGTGCTCTGTTTTTCTGGCCGGCCGTGGGAGAGCTTTATGGTGCTCTAGCTCATCTCCTATGCACACGACGTGTTCAATGAAATGCCTGAGCCACACTTAAGATTTCTCCTCTTAAAGCTCCTTGTCCAAACTCCATTTTCCTCGAGATTTGTCTAGGTTTCGCGGTCCGTCCTGTTCCGTCCCCATCCTGTCCCATCCTCGTGCTGACTAGCTAATTGATGCATTAATTGTTTTGGTATGTACATATATTAACCCTTCTTTATTCTTTTATAGCCCTTTGGATCGAGCCAAACTACGGTGACGAGACGAGGCCCGAAGAAAAGATTGCGCCAGGATGAAAGGTTCACGATCACAACAATCTCGGACGATGGCAAACTGATTGAACCCAGGCGGACCAAGAAAGCATTTTCTGTTCAGTGCGGGGCTATTGTTAGGGACATGATCCCGATCAGCATCCAACTATGGAATAAGCCTAAGAACGAAGACCCTCAAGTTTCTTATGTCAATGATAGACAGGAAGATGATCTTTGGAGCTCGCTGAAGGCAAATTTCACCCTACCGCCAGAGGAGGATCTGAATAAGCCGGTTATAGAGCCATTGGTCAAGGCGTGTGCTCTTAAGAAGATGGGAGATCTATTCAGGAGGTGGAAGAATGAGTTGAAATCAGCCTTTGTCGACGAAGGGAAGCCTCCAGAATTCACCGGATGATTTGAGAAGATAAGAGATCACTGGCCCGCATTTGTGGCCTACAAGATATCGGACATGAGTAAGACGATGTCAGAGACAACAAGCACAATGTTGCAAAGAAGAAGTTTCAGCATCGCACGGGGTCAGGTGGATACCTCAAAGCCCGGCAGGTATGGGACAAAGCTGAGAATTACCTGCTTGCTAAAGGGGTCGAACCAGAGACATTGAACTGGCCAGACCGTTCAAGGACTTGGTTCTTCGGGGTTAGGGGGACTTTGGACCCTAAAACAAGGAAGTCTGTTTGGACGGACAAGCAACTTGCAATACCCGTCAAGAAGCTTCAGAAGTGTATCACCACAGCGCAGCAAGGGACGTTCATTCCTGATAGAGAGAATGACGAGCTGATCGAGCCCCTCGGGAATCCTGAGCACGTTGGACGAACATGAGGGATGCCTGGCTCCGTTGCGCGGAAGGTGTTGGGGAACGTAGCAATTTCAAAAAAATTCCTACACACACGCAAGATCATGGTGATGCACATCAACGAGAGGGGAGAGTGTTGTCCACGTACCCTCGTAGACCGAAAGCGGAAGCGTTAGTACAACGCGGTTGATGTAGTCGTACGTCTTCACGATCCGACCGATCAAGTACCGAACGCACGGCACCTCCGAGTTCTGCACACGTTCAACTCGATGACGTCCCTCGAACTCCGATCCAGCCGAGTGTTGAGGGAGAGTTTTGTCAGCACGACGGCATGGTGACGATGATGACGTTCTACCGACGCAGGGCTTCACCTAAGCACCGCTACGATATGATCGAGGTAGATTATGGTGGAGGGGAGCACCGCACACGGATAAGAGATCAAGAGATCAATTGTTGTGTCTATGGGGTTCCCCCTGGCCACGTATATAAAGGAGTGGAGGAGGAGGGGGGCGGCCAAGAGGAGGAGGCGCGCCCAAGGGGGGGCAATCCTACTCCAAGTAGGTTTTGCCCCCCTTTCCTATTCCAACTAGGAGAAGGGGGAAGGAGGAGGTGGAGAGAAGGAAGGAGAAGGGGGGCCGTGCCCCCTTCCCTTTCCCAATTCGGATTGGGGCAAGGGGGCCACGC
>NC_041382.1:10027891-10074322 GCF_002162155.2 Triticum dicoccoides | reverse complement strand
TCCGGTAACCCCCCGGTACTCCGGTATATATCCGATAACCCTCGGAACCATTCCGGTGTCCGAATATAGTCGTCCAATATATCAATCTTCATGTCTCAACCATTTCGAGACTCCTCGTCATGTCTGCGATCACATCTGGGACTCCGAACAACCTTCGGTACATCAAAACACATAAACTCATAATATAACCGTCATCGAACTTTAAGCGTGCGGACCCTACGGGTTCGAGAACTATGTAAACATGACCGAGACACGTCTCCAATGAATAACCAATAGCGGAACCTGGATGCTCATATTGGCTCCTACATATTCTACGAAGATCTTTATTGGTCAAATCGCATAAAAACATACGTTGTTACTTGCCCGAGATTCGATCGTCGGTATCTCAATACCTAGTTCAATCTCATTACTGGCAAGTCTCTTTACTCGTTCCATAATACATCATCCCGCAACTAACTCATTAGTTGCAATGCTTGCAAGGCTTAAGTGATGTGTATTACCGAGTGGCCCAGAGATACCTCACCGACAACCGGAGTGACAAATCCTAATCTCGAAATACGCCAACCCAACAAGTACCTTCGGAGACACCTGTAGAGCACCTTTATAATCACCCTGTTACGTTGTGACGTTTGGTAGCACACAAAGTGTTCCTCCGGTAAACGGGAGTTGCATAATCTCATAGTCATAGGAACATGTATAAGTCCTGAAGAAAGCAGTAGCAACATACTAAACGGTCGTGTGCTAAGCTAACGGAATGGGTCATGTCAATCACATCATTCTCCTAATGATGTGATCCCGTTAATCAAATGACAACTCATGTCTATGGTTAGGAAACATAACCATCTTTGATCAACGAGCTAGTCAAGTAGAGGCATACTAGTGACACTCTGTTTGTCTATGTATTCACACATGTATTATGTTTCTGGTTAGTACAATTCTAGCATGAATAATAAACAGTTATCATGATATAATGAAATAAATAATAACTTTATTATTGCCTCTAGGGCATATTTCCTTTAGAAGGTTGGGTTTCCCGGCGCAGGTGGTTATAGAACCCAGGAGAGGAAGCGGAAACTTGAGCAGAGCGAAATGCAGAAACTCAATGCGAGAGTAAAAAGCTAGAGGAACATGTTTAGAGCCAGCGAGCTGCCAGAGCTACCCCGCCATCTCAGCGGACAAGCAACATGGCTTCCACGGAGCTCATGCAGCAGCCTGACTGCACGGCTCCTAGCTACCCCGTGGATGCTATCACGGAGGCTCAACATTGCTAGCTTATGACGAAATGCCAAAGCCTCACCTTGATGGCGGCTGTCGGCTCTGTTGCACCTCCTCAACCCGACAGAACTTTTCACTGCTATCCCATTGCACATGGCTATACTGTTGTGATGGTGGATGAAGTAATGGAGGGATTTGAGGAGCTCGAGCTTGACCACCCTACAGGTGAAGGGGAGAGTCAATTGGTTCATGCTCTGAAGACTCCATGTATATGGCAGAAGGAGTACATCAAGCTTCCGAACTGGACGCCTCCGCCTCCGCCTCCTCCTCCGGCGAGTCAGGGCACTCTACCTCCTCCTCCTCTTCCTCCTCCTCCGGCGAGTGATCAAGGCACTCCGGCTCCTTCTCCGGCTGCTCTGGCGCGTGAGGCCACTCCGCCTCCTCTGGCGCGTCCGAGCAGTCCGCCTCCTCCTCTGCCTCGTCAGCAACGGCGGAAGACGGATACCGCCGCTCCGGCTACTCCGGCGCATCGGAGCACTCCGCCTCCTTCTCCGCCTCCTAAGCAACGACGGAAGAGAGATGTCGCTGCTCCGGCGGCTAGTAGTACAGTCAGAGACATGAGGCAATACAGATATGGTCCATCTCTCAAGACTCCTAAAAAGTTACCATATGAGAGGACCGAGGAGGAAAACGCGGAGATCAGTCAAGCCGAAGTGAGGGACTTCTTTGCAAAGAAACCTCCACCTCCGAAGGAAATGATAGATCCGGTGAAAGCGAACACTAGTAGAGAAAGGGCCTATTGTCCCGGTTCGTAAGGCCCATTTGTCCGGGTTTTTGAACCGGGACTAAAGGGTCGTTACTAAAGCCTTAGGCCTTTAGTCCCAGTTCTTACACGAACCGGGACAGATGAGCCTCCACGTGGCCGGTGCTACAAGCCCAGGCAGGAGGGCCTTTGGTCCCGGTTGGTGGCACCAACCGGGACCGAATAGGCGTCCATGCGTCAGCAGATGGCTGGAGCTGAGGTTTTTGCTTTTTTCTGAAAGGGGGTGGTTTAGGGGGTAATTTAGGGTGTGTTAGCTAGCTAATAGAGAGACGTTTCCTCTCTTATCTCCGTGCTTGGTTTACCAACGCTACTGCTATGCCTAAACAAGGCTTAGATTAAAGTGAAGGCAACATGTGGTGCATGTCGAAAGTAATACTAATCCTAACTTGATTAAGTTTGGATTAGTACTACTTTCGACATGCACCACATGCATGTTGACTTCACTTCAATCCAATTCATGTTCATTTTACCCACTGATATATAACAACTCTTCATGCTCGCATCATGCATCATCATAATAATAAATCCTACTAATCATCATCATACATCTTCTACTCGTTATTAATAACAAGTCATACAATCATCATCCTCATAGTCATCGAAACAACCCTACTTAATTGTTCTAGGCACATGATCATCAGTATTAGGTAGGACCTAAATACCCTCTTTAAGGTAAAATAGCATAAAACAATATAGACCCTGACTCTCCATTATGAATAATGGAGATCATCCTGTCTCCAATTCTTGCGCTTCGCTTCCTTTTGCTTCCAAGAACCTCCTTACAACTGTCCATACATTTTTTCCATTCTTTGGTTAGCATTTCTCCACTTCTTTTAGAAATCCGGTATGGACAGTTGAGATTCATAGGATGACCTGGCTGTATGTTCAAAACATTAAGGCTACCTTTCTGATACATCAAATGAGGCACACAATCCTCTGGGATTATCTGTTGAAAAACGTAGTAATAACTTCATAGTTAGGAAATGATATACTAGTTTTAGAAGTATGCAAAAGATGCACAGATGTCGTAATAGTAAAAAATCTTACCAGGGTATCTCCAGTAGTTATCGTAGTTCAACACGTTCACTAGTGGCACGTATTGACCATAATGTTGAGGAGTTTGATTGTAGATATTGTAATTCCCAAGATCAGTATAAAATGCTGTCAGATGATTTTTCTCTGGATAAGTTAATTCGGAGCCTTTGGTATAGTAGGTTCTGTCTACCATCTTCCGCACATTCTTTGAAGAATGAAAATAAGTTGTCAATGGAAATAAGATGTCAACTATTTTCACATGAACAATATAAATTATCTAATAACTATGTTTGAGAAACTCACATAGCGGTAGAATTGGAGGCGTATCAACAAGGACCCAAATGTCCATATTGTCTTGCTCGATTTCAGGATCACCAAGATCCATGGTGACAAGCATATCCTCATGAAAACCATACATCTTGCAAAGTGCTTCCTATTTTTTGGAACCAAAATGGGCTACACTCTCAGAATTGTACAACTTTACTTCAAAATCCACACCATGATGGGTCCGTATGTGAATTTTCTTTGTTTCGAAACTTTCATGGTCTTCAAAACCCATCCTCTCCAAAACATAGCGTCTTGCATGGCATGGTATAAGCTAGTCGAATTGTAAAAGATGAAAATTACACGTTGAAATAGTTGAAGTCGTGCTTAATTACGAAAAAACACTTGTCGTCGTTGCGTACCATTTCAACATCGAAGGTCTCCTCAAGCTTAATGCTGAAGCACCGATCTTCGTCCAAGTGAGGCCTGCCGCACAGACCTCGGTCGTCATGGCACCAATCGCACTCCCCCGGAGACTTTCGTCGTCCCAGTATGACATTTCCTATGTTCATAATTCAAATATTAAACTTATAATTAAATATGTACTTAAAAACCTAAATTAGATCATTATTATTCATCACGGGCTGACTATCTGTCTGTCGAGTCTTTTTTTGAAAACTCTCAGCTCACGTGGTGTACATATTCGACCGTCGGTGATGAATGGTAGCTCCTCCTTTCATCCCCGAGTGCATTACACCAAGTTATCTAGCACACGGGAACGAAGGAGAAGCTACCCCCACGACAACAGTCAGGATTCTTCGTCCTCTCATATATGGTGGAGACTCGACGGACTTAAAGTCAACTCAAAATATAGTTTAATTATCTTTCTAAAAAAGGACATATCGAGCGCCTGAAATTTAACGGGACGGAAATATACATGTTTTCATCTATATCATATGAGCATTCAAACTTGATGCCATTACATTTCAATGGTTGAATATATGATAAAAAACATTTACAAATATCTTATAGGACTCATATTGACATGGAGATTTGGCTGGTCTCACCTAGAGGTTGGAGGGGGGTCGGTGACGGGGACGACAGCGGGGATGATGGAGGGGCTCCTAGATTTCTGCAAAAACAAAAACCCTATAAGCTATCAACTAATCAAATGCATACGCCTTGCATAGTGCTCTGCAATTTTAGCATCCAAAGTAGGAGTACTTTTTCAATTTGAGTATCCAATAAGCAAAACCAAATCGTAAAATAAAGTAGTATTCAAATTAGCATGCATTCAATTATAAGCAAAACTACATCATCTCTTGCGTCCGTACATCGTCGAATATTATCACTAATACACCTCGAATACTATCATACATATAGCATCGCTAATACAGCTAGAATCGTAGCGCCCGACGGGTATCGGCGCGGGCGGTGGACACCCAAAGAGAAGGAACCATCACAGGATCATAGCTCCAGTGAGATCCCTGAAGAACCTGCCAGGTATTGTCGAACTTGCTCTCCAACGAAACCATGTAGCGACGGACGTACTCGTCCTCCTCGCTGACACGGTGACGTACCACCTCCGCGGTGTCCGGAAGCCTCGGCTCCGTCACTGGCCCACGCGACCGCCACCAAACAAGGATCGGGTCAACAACGGGCTGGCTCCTCAACAACCTACCCCCCCCCCCCACAGCAGGTAGCACCTCCCAATACCAGCCCGACGGAGCCCAGTCCCGGACATGACCCCTCTGATCAAGCCGGCCTCCTCTGCCGAGTCGACGATGAGGATGCAGGATAGGCATCGTCGACGTCGATGTGGGAATGTCACACCCTAGCTAGTTCAAGCATTAGAGTGTGCATCATGTTTAAATTCCTCTTAAATTTGAAATGCCCTTCTAAAAAGTTCACTCTCTTTGTCTTGGGTTAGAACCTCTGGCAAAATTGGTGCACAATTTTCTAGGTCAACAGAAGGTCATTGAATTAAATCATAAGTATTTGAATTTGGGCATTTAAATGCTATAAAATAATTTAAATGCTCAAATAATTCTGGAAATAAGTGTGGGCTATTGGAAATATTCTAAACAGAGCTCACAATTATTTTCAGGATTTTTGGAAACGTTTTAGTATTTTTTTAATACAGCCCAATAGTTGCAGAAATAAATAGAAAAGAAAACAAATAAGAAAAAAAGAGAGGGAAACCCACCTGGGCCTTACCTGTGCTGGCCCAGCCCGCTTGGCCCGGCCCAGTCGACTGGCCTTGCCAGTCGTCCCCCTCCTCCCGCCAGGAGGACGAGGAGCGCGTGGCTGGCGCCCGCGGCCACACACCGGCCACCTCCTGCTTCTGCCGACGCCCTGGAGGCGTCTAGGGGTGCCACGCCGACCGCCACGTCCCCCTCTCCCCCTTCCTCACTCTTCCCATGCTCCTCTCCGTCCTCTGGGTCTGCTCTCGCACGCACCGAGAGCCATTATCGCCGCCGCACGCCGTTGCCGCGCCCACCACCGCTGCCTCGCCTCTCCGACAAGCCCATTAGCTCCGCGCTGCCGTCCTCGACCTCTCCGTCGACCCTCGCAAGCTCGGACGACCCCAAGACGACGTGGTGACCCTCTTCCCCGTCCACGGCCGCCGGATGCCGTCGTTCGATTCGCCGGCCTCAAGTCCTCCCCGAGCTCACTAGCCTGCTCCGTGAGTTCCCTGTGAGCCCATCTTTCCTCCACCCCTCTCCCCGTGCTCGTCCGCGTCCTCCAACCCCCTCTGCCATCGAGGCCGAGAGCTCGGCTCCGCCGGCCATGTCGTCGCCATGGCCACAGGCGCGTAAGCTCGAATCCGAGCACGCCTTCGTCTTCCACGCGCTCCCAGGAGCCTAACGCACCACTCCCCGCGCCTCGCCATGCCCCATAGCGTCGGGTTCATCCACGCCCGAACTCCGGCGACCGCCAAGGTCGTCGTCGGCGTCGTTTCCGGCCTCCTCGAGCCCCACTTCCTCCACCAAACGATGCGGCTCGCTCCCCGCGTCACGTAGCTGCTCTCCGCCATCGTTTTGGTCGCCGGAAACGCAAACCCGAGCCCCTCCGCCGCGTCTGACATCGCCGGCGTCCAGCCGCCGGCGAGTTTGACTCAGTTTGACCCTGTGCGGGCCCAGGTAGACCCCCTGGGTCTATGACAGGTGGGGCCGGTCTGCTAATAAGTTTAAGATTAGATTTAACTAATTCTAATTAGTTCAGACACTGACATGTGGGCCCAGGCCCCACTGACAGCTAATTAGTGTTAATCTAATTATGTTAACTAGTTGTGACACTGACAGAGAGGGGCCACCAGTCAGGTTTGACCTGGCCGACCCAGTTGACCCACTGACGTCACACCTATGTCATGCTGACGCATTAATTCAATTACTGGATTTATTCTTATATAAGAAATTCCAGAAAATAGCCAAAACTTCTAAAAATCATAGAAAATCAACCATAGCTCCAAATGCAAAGATTTATATATGAAAAATGATCAGAAAAATTCAATCTATCCATCTGTAATGGTTTCATGCATGACAAAATAAGTTAACCTTTCTGTTTAAGCAGAATAAGGTAATGCACTAATAAGGCCATGTTAATGAGCTAAGATTTGAATCATTGATTCAAATGAGTTCATCCCTTCTGTTTTAGCTTGCATTAGGCCAAGACACTTTCATCTTGCCATGTCATAGCGTGCATCATATTGTTGCATATTGCCATGTGTTGATTATGTTCGGTGTGATTTTCGTGGTAGGTTCTGCCTCCGAGGATAACCCCGAGTATCCGTCTGAAGGGCAGTACCCTACTACCACTACAACAGGCAAGCAACCCATTGATCATTCCGATACAGACCCATGTTCTCGCTTTTGCTCTTGTTTACTACATTAAGACAACGCGATTCAAACTACTATGTGCTACGGTAGTTGAACCCTTATCCTCTGCATGACCTGTCATTGCCACAGTAACTAGATGAAACCCACTAGCATGCGTAGGAGTTGATTGAGCCATGTATGTGATTCCTACCTTGCTATGCCTGCTATGCTTAGAGTTGTGTCAGGTCTGGTTCATCTGGGTGATGGGCTAGAGTGGAATGTTTATGTCGGTAATGTGAGGGATGTGTTGAACATGTTTTGGTAAAGGTATCGATGAGAGGCCATGTAGGAGTACATGGTGGGCTGTTTCATCGAGACCGTCCATAAGAACTGAGATATGTATGCGTGATTTAAGATTCAGCTACTACCACACATTGGGCCCTGAAATATGACCCCGCTCGACTTACTGACCCCTCTCGCCCTCTGTCCAGGAGTTGCAACTAGTTTCTGGTGTTTGTAGGTTATGTGTTGGCGGCCGTGCGTACCACTGACCCTAGGCGTGGGCTATGATGCGGTAGATACACTGTGGCCGGGTATGCCGGGTGCCCGTTTGGCGTCTCGGGACCCTGTACACATCGTTTGGGGCCGTTGAGGACACCCCGGCCGGATTTCCTTGCGGATGGAACCTGAATAGGCGATAAACCTGGACTAGAGACTTGCGCGGTTAGTCAGGTCGTGGTTTACACCCACGTCGGTTTTCGCTTGAAGTCTGCCGAGCACATGTCGTGTGCAGACTCTAAGTGGTGGAAACATGTGTGACGAAGTACACCCCTGGAGGGTATAAAACTATTCGAATAGCCGCGTCCGCGGTAAAGGACTACTTGGTTGCCTATACAATTCATAGACAAGTTAATGGATACTACTAAAAGACTCAAGATAAGTGTGAGTACCGAGGATGGCCCTCTCGTAGGATGACGAGGGAGGATCCCCGGTGGAGTATTGTGTTGGTGAGTAGTGGACTCGTGTGCGAAAACTATTTTCCTAGTGGAGTTCCGTAGGATAGCTTAGCCAAGAGTCAAAGCTAGCTTGCTGCAATAACCCCACCACCTACTTGAGAATGAGCATGTATAGTAGGTTATGTTGTAAGACTTGCTGAGTACCTTTGTACTCATGTTTTCTTAATTACTATTTTCAGATGACAACACCGCCCCCTCCGATGGGTTCTACGTAGACCTTGACGTCGACGAGTGACTAGCCACCCAGGTGGTGATTCTGGCCATGGAGGGCCCTATGTAGATAGACAGGCTTCGAGAAGCCTTCTTTCTTTCTAGTGTCTGTACTCAGACTATTTACTTCCGCTTGTGCTTGTATGATTGTATGACTTGAGTGTCGGGTCATGTGACCCCTATATGTATGAACATGTTATGTATGGCTCTCTGGAGCCTTTAAATAAAGTACTTGAGTTGTAGAGTTTTGTTGTGATGCCATGTTGTATGTACTCATATCGGGCATATTGTGTGTATGATTGAACTGCTTGGTATGAGTGGGATCCAACAATCTAGTTGTTTATCCTTGGCAGCCTTTCTTATGGGGAAATGTAGTCTAGTGTTCCTCGAGCCATAGTAGTCCGCTACAGCCCGGTTTACCGGAGTCCTGCTAGCCCAGCACTACTGTTCAGGACACTTGATTGGCCGATATGTATTTCACTTCGTTCCTATGTCTGTCCCTTCGGAGAAATGTCACGCAGTGACTTCCGGTTTCCTGCCTAGCCTGCTACAGCCTGGGTTCCCCGGAGTCCTGTTAGCCCAGTGCTACAGCCCGGAATCACTCGCTGATGACCGACATGCTCGATGTGATTCATGTATGCCTGTCTCTATAGGTCTGTGCCGCTTTGGGTTCACGACTAGCCATGTCGGCCCGGGTTCTCTGTCATATGGATGCTAGCGACAGTATCATATACGTGAGCCAAAAGGCGCAAACGGTCCAGGCCATGGTAAGGCGACACCCGTGGGATACCGTGCGTGAGGCCGCAAAGTGATATGAGGTGTTACCGGCTAGATCGATGTGGCTTGGAATCGGGGTCCTAACAGGGAATAATTGCTTGAACTAAAAAATAAACTAGTTCTATTAATTTTCTTGCTAAAAATAAACAACTTCTATATATAGTCAAATAAAGTAGTTTTTATTAAATCAACTAGTTCAACTACTAAGCACTTACTATAAATAAAATAAAATAGTACTTACCAAAAATAAACTACTTATATATATAGTAAAATAAAGTAGTTTTATTAAATCAACTAGTTCAACTACTAAGCACTAACCTGAAATCAAGTAGTACTTACTAATTTTACTTTTTCCTCTACACTAACCTAAAATGCACTAACATAAAATCGATATCTACTAACAACCTAAATAAAAAATTAATACATATATGAAAAAAACATATATAAACAAAAAAAATGCTATGAACATTATATTCATACATACATAGCCACATCACTTCATCATATAGCTACCACATACATATATACATTATATATATGAAAAAAATGCAATGAACAAAAAAATAATACACATTATATGAAAAAAAGTGGTGTTCAGAGCCGTGGCGGCGGCGGATCACATCGGGGGCAGCCGGCGAGGGCGACGGCGGGGGCGGCGAGGGCGATGACGACAGCCACGGTGGGGGGGCGCGGGCCGGGGCAGGGGCGTGGCCGCCGACGACGGCGACGGTGGGGGCGGGTCGTGGCGCAGGGGCGCGACCGAAGCGCATTATCGACGCCCTGAAGCGACCACCACCACCTTCGTCGGATGACAACTATGTCCGCCCTCTTAAAAAGACATTGGAAGATGCGCGCCGGTCGGGAACTACTTCAAGTGATAAAAGGTTAGCAGAACGAATAAGTGGAAAAAAATTCCCCAGCTTGGTGAACAGGCGAACCAATCATGCCCCCCGCTCAAAGTATCTAGCGATTGTTGTTATCTGCCGGAGATGGTGCTCGGCACCAATCCTGCTGATTATATGGGCGATGATGTAGTGTTTGATACAATGGAGGTGGACCAATTCAGATACCAGTACGGGAAGCCTCTCATCAAAGATGGCAGTCCTCCTGTAACAAAGATGATGCGAAGATTCTATGAATGGTACATGGAAACCTACAGCAAGTCTAGGAAGGATGTTTTTGAAGGAAATATGCCCTAGAAGCAATAATAAAGTTATTATTTATTTCCTTATTTCATGATAAATGTTTATTATTCATGCTAGAATTGTATTAACCGGAAACATAATACATGTGTGAATACATAGACAAACAGAGTGTCACTAGTATGCCTCTAGTTGACTAGCTCGTTGATCAAAGATGATTATGTTTTCTAACCATAGACATGAGTTGTCATTTGATTAACGGGATCACATCATTAGGAGAATGATGTGATTGACTTGACCCATTCCGTTAGCATAGCACTTGATCGTTTAGTTTGTTGCTATTGCTTTCTTCATGACTTATACATGTTCCTATGACTATGAGATTATGCAACTCCCGTTTACCAGAGGAACACTTTGTGTGCTACCAAACGTCACAACGTAACTGGGTGATTATAAAAGTGCTCTACAGGTATCTCCGAAGGTACTTGTTGGGTTGGCGTATTTCGAGATTAGGATTTGTCACTCCGATTGTCGGAGAGGTATCTCTGGGCCCTCTCAGTAATGCACGTCACTTAAGCCTTGCAAGTGCAACTAATGAGTTAGTTACGGGATGATGTATTACAGAACGAGTAAAGAGACTTGCCAGTAATGAGATTGAACTAGGTATTGAGATACCGACGATCGAATCTCGGGCAAGTAACATACCGATGACAAAGGGAACAACGTATGTTGTTATGCGGCTTGACCGATAAAGATCTTCGTAGAATATGTGGGAGCTAATATGACATCCAGGTTCCGCTATTGGTTATTGACAGGAGACGTGTCTCGGTCATGTCTACATTGTTCTCGAACCCGTAGGGTCCGCACGCTTAAGGTTTCGATGACAGTTATATTATGAGTTTATGAGTTTTGATGTACCGAAGGAGTTCGGAGTCCCGGATGAGATCAGGGACATGACGAGGAGTCTTGAAATGGCCGAGACGTAAAGATCGATATATTGGACGACTATATTCGGACATCGGAAAGGTTCCGAGTGATTCGGGTATTTTTCGGAGTACCGGAGAGTTACAGGAATACGTATTGGGCCTTATTGGGCCATACGGGAAAGAAGGAAAAGGGCCTCAAGGGTGGCCGCACCCCTCCCCTTGGTCTGGTCCGAATTGACTAGGGAAGGGGCGCCCCCCCTTCCTTCCTTCTCCTTTGCCCTTCCTCTTTTCCTATTCCATATGGGAGGTGGAATCCTACTAGGACTAGGGAGTCCTAGTAGGACTCCACACTTGGCGCGCCCCCTCCTAGGGCCGGCCTCCTCCTCCCTTGCTCCTTTATATACAGGGGGAGGGGGGCACCACATAGACACAACTATTGATCCTTGAGATCTCTTAGCCGTGTGCGGTGCCCCCTCCACCATAATCCTCGATAATATTGTAGCGGTGCTTAGGCGAAGCCCTGCGACGGTGGAACATCAAGATCGTCACCACGCCGTCGTGCTGACGGAACTTATCCCCGACACTTTGCTGGATCGGAGTCCGGGGATCGCCATCGAGCTGAACGTGTGCTAGAACTCGGAGGTGCCGTAGTTTCGGTGCATGATCGGTCGGGCCGTGAAGACGTACGACTTCATGAACCGCGTTGTTATAACGCTTCCGCTTTCGGTCTATGAGGGTACGTGGACAACACTCTTCCCTCTCGTTGCTATGCATCACCATGATCTTGTGTGTGCGTAGGAATTTTTTTGAAATTACTACGTTCCCCAACAGTAGCATCCGAGCCTAGGTTTTATGCGTTGATGTTGTGCACGAGTAGAACAAAAGTGAGTTGTGGGCGATATAAGTCATACTGCTTACCAGCATGTCATACTTTGGTTCTGCGGTATTGTTGGATGAAGCGGCCCGGATCGACATTACGCGTACACTTATGCGAGACTGGTTCTACCGACGTGCTTTGCACACAGGTGGCTGGCGGGTGTCAGTTTCTCCAACTTTAGTTGAACCAAGTGTGGCTACGCCCGGTCCTTGCGAAGGTTAAAACAGCACCAACTTGACAAACTATCGTTGTGGTTTTGATGCGTACGTAAGAATGGTTCTTGCTAAGCCCGTAGCCGCCACGTAAAACTTGCAACAACAAAGTAGAGGACGTCTAACTTGTTTTTGCAGGGCATGTTGTGATGTGATATGGTCAAGACATGATGCTAAAGTTTATTGTATGAGATGATCATGTTTTGTAACTGAGTTATCGGCAACTGGCAGGAGCCATATGGTTGTCGCTTTATTGTATGCAATGCAATTGCGCTGTAATGCTTTACTTTATCACTAAGCGGTAGCGATAGTTGTGGACGCATAAGATTGGCGAGACGACAACGATGCTATGATTTTGATCAAGGTGTCGCGCCGGTGACGATGGTGATCACGGTGCTTTGGAGATGGAGATCACAAGCATAAGATGATGATGGCCATATCATATCACTTATATTGATTGCATGTGATGTTTATCTTTTATGAATCTTATCTTGCTTAGATTGACGGTAGCATTATAAGATGATCTCTCACTAAATTTCAAGATAAAAGTGTTCTCCCTGAGTATGCACCGTTGCCAAAGTTCGTCGTACCCAGACACCACGTGATGATCGGGTGTGATAAGCTTCACGTCCGTCTACAACGGGTGCAAGCCAGTTTTGCACACACAGAATACTCAGGTTAAACTTGACGAGCCTAGCATATGCAGATATGGCCTCGGAACACTGAGACCGAAAGGTTGAGCGTGAATCATATAGTAGATATGATCAACATATTGATGTTCACCATTGAAAGCTACTCCATTTCATGTGATGATCGGTTATGGTTTAGTTGATTTGGATCACGTGATCACTTAGAAGATTAGAGGGATGTCTTTGTAAGTGAGAGTTCTTAAGTAATATGATTAATTGAATTTTAATTTATCATGAACTTAGTCCTGGTAGTATTAGTATATCTATGTTGTAGATCAATAGCTCGCATTTAGCTCCCCTGTTTTATTTTTGATATGTTCCTAGAGAAAACTAAGTTGAAAGATGTTAGTAGCAATGATGCGGATTGGATCCATGATCTGAGGTTTATCCTCATTGCTGCACAAAAGAATTATGTCTTTGATGCACCGCTAGGTGACAAACCTATTGCAGGAGTAGATGCAGATGTTATGAACATTTGGCTAGCTCAATATGATGACTACTTGATAGTTTAGTGCACCATGCTTAAACGGCTTAGAATCGGGACTTCAAAGACGTTTTTGAACGTCATGGACCATATGAGATGTTCCATGAGTTGAAGTTAATATTTCAAAGCAAATACCCGAGTTGAGAGATATGAAGTCTCCAACAAGTTCTATAGCTAAAAGATGGATTGGAATAGCTCAAGCAGTGAGCATGTGTTCAGATTGTCTTGGTACTACAATCGCTTGAATCAAGTGGGAGTTAATCTTCCAGATAAAATAGTGATTGACAGAATTCTCTAGTCACCATCACCAAGTTAGTAGAACTTCATGATGAACTATAGTATGCAAGGGATGATGAAAACGATTCCCAAGCTTTTCATGATGATGAAATCGATGAAGGTAGAAATCAAGAAAGAGCATCAAGTGTTGATGATTAACAAGACCACTAGTTTCAAGAAAAGGGCAAAGGGAAAGAAAGAGAACTTCAAGAAGAACGGCAAGCAAGTTGCTTCTCAAGTTAAGAAGCCCAAGTCTGGTCCTAAGCCTGAGACTAAGTGCTTCTACTGCAAAGGGACTGGTCACTGGAAGCAGAACTGCCCCAAGTATTTGACGGATAAGAAGGATGACAAAGTGAACAAAGGTATATTTGATATACAGATTATTGATGTGTATTTTACTAGTGTTCGTAGCAACCCCTCGGTATTTGATACTGGTTCAGTTGCTAAGATTAGTAACTCGAAACGGGAATTGCAGAATGAACATAGACTAGTTAAGGGTGAAGTGACGATGTGTGTTGGAAGTGGTTCCAAGATTGATATGATCATCATCGCACACTCCCTATACTTTTGGGATTAGTGTTGAACCTAAATAAGTGTTATTTGGTGTTTGCGTTGAGCATTAATATGATTTGATTATGTTTATTGCAATATGGTTATTCATTTAAATAAGAGAATAAATTGTTGTTCTGTTTACATGAATAAAACCTTATATGGTTACACACCCAATGAAAATGGTTCGTTGGATCTCGATCGTAGTGATACACATATTCATTATATTGAAACCAAAAGATGCAAAGTTAATAATAATGGTGCAACGTATTTGTGGCACTGCCGTTTAGGTCATATTGGTGTAAAGCGCATGAAGAAAATCCATGTTGATGGGCTTTTGGAATCACTTGATTATGAATCAGTTGATGCTTGTGAACCATGCCTCATGGGCAAGATGACTAAGACTCCGTTCTCCGGAACAATGGAGCGAGCAACAGATTTGTTGGAAATCATACTTACTGATTCATCTGGTCCGTTGAATATTGAGGCTCGTGGTAGGTATCATTATTTTCTGATCTTCACAGATGATTTGAGCAGATATGAGTATATCTACTTGACGAAACACAAGTCTGAAACATTTCAAAAGTTCAAAGAATTTCAGAATGAAGTGGAGAATCATCGTAACAAAAATAGAAGTTCCTACGATATGATCGCAGAAGTAAAATATTTGAGTTACGAGTTTGGCCTTCAGTTAAAAACAAATGTGAAATAGTTTCACTACTCATGCCACCTGGAACACCACAGTGTAATGGTGTGTCCGAACGTCATAACCATACTTTATTAGATATGGTGCGATCAATGATGTCTCTTATTGATCTACCACTATCGTTTTGGGGTTATGCATTAGAGACAGTTGCATTCACGTCAAATAGGGCACCATCTAAATCCGTTGAGACGAAACCGTATGAACTATAGTTTGTCAAGAAACATAAGCTGTCGTTTCTTAAAGTTTGAGGCTGCAATGCTTATATGAAAAAGTTTCAACCTGATAAGCTCTAACCCAAATCGGAGAAGTGCGTCTTCATAGGATGCCCAAAAGAAAATGTTGGGTACACCTTCTATCACAGATCCAAATGCAATATATTTGTTGCTTTGAATGGATCCTTTCTAGAAAAGGAGTTTCTCTCGAAAGAAGTGAGTGGGAGGAAAGTAGAACTTGATGAGGTAACTGTACCTGCTCCCTTATTGGAAAGTAGTTCATCACAGAAATCTGTTGCTGTGACTACTACACCGATTAGTGAGGAAGCTAATGATGATGATCATGTAACTTCAGATCAAGTTACTACCGAACCTCGTAGGTAAACCAGAGTGAGATCCGCACCAGAGTGGTACGATAATCCTGTTCTGGAGGTCATGTTACTTGACCATGACGAGCCTACGAACTATGAGGAAGTGATGATGAGCCCAGATTCCGCGAAATGGCTTGAGGCCATGAAATCTGAGATGAGATCCATGTATGAGAACAAAGTATGGACTTTGATTGACTTGCCCAATGATCAGCGAGCCATTGAGATTAAATACATCTTCAAGAGGAAGACGGACACTGATAGTAGTGTTACTATCTACAAAGCTAGAATTATCGCAAAAAAAGGTTTTCGACAAGTTCAAGGTGTTGACTACGATGAGAGTTTCTCACTCGTATCTATGCTTAAGTCTGTCCGAATCATGTTAGCAATTGCCGCATTTTATGAAATCTGACAAATGGATAAACAAAGCTGCATTCCTTAATGGATTTATTGTATATGATGCAACCAGAAGGTTTTGTCGATCCTGAAGGTACTAACAAAATATGCAAGCTCCAGCGATCCATCTATGGACTGGTGCAAGCATCTCGGAGTTGGAATATACGCTTTGATAAGTTGATCAAAGCATATAGTTTTATATAGACTTGCGGTGAAGACAGTATTTACAAGAAAGTGAGTGGGAGCACTACATCATTTCTGATAAGTATATGTATGACATATTGTTGATCGGAGATGATGTAGAATTATTCTGCAAAGCATAAAGGAATGTTTGAAAGGAGTTTTTTCAAAGAAAGACCTCGGTGAAGCTGATTACATATTGAGCATCAAGATCTATAGAGATAGATCAAGACGCTTGATAAGTTTTTCAATGAGTACATACCTTGACAAGATTTTGAAGTAGTTCAAAA
This sequence comes from Triticum dicoccoides, assembly GCF_002162155.2. Classification (NCBI taxonomy): domain Eukaryota; kingdom Viridiplantae; phylum Streptophyta; class Magnoliopsida; order Poales; family Poaceae; genus Triticum; species Triticum dicoccoides. The sequence continues at coordinate 10,057,857 of NC_041382.1, read as the reverse complement.
TGGAACAGTCAAAGAAGGAGTTCTTGCCTGTGTTACAAGGTGTGAAGTTGTGTAAGACTCAAAACCCGACCACGGGAGAAGATAGAGAGAGAATGAAAGTCATTCCCTATGCCTCAGCCATAGGTTCTATAAAGTATGACATGCTGTGTACCAGACCTATTGTATACCCTGCCCTGAGTTTGGCAAAGGAGTACAATATGATCTAGGAGTAGATCACTGGACATTGGTCAAAATTATCCTTAGTGGAATAAGGATATGTTTCTCGATTATGGAAGTGACAAAAGGTTTGTCGTAAAAGGTTACGTCAATGCAAGTTTTGACACTGATCCAGATGACTCAAAGTCTCAATCTGGATACATATTGAAAGTGGGAGAAATTAGCTAGAGTAGCTTAGTGCAGAGCATTGTTGACATAGAAATTTGCAAAATACATACGGATCTGAATGTGGCAGACCCCATTGACTAAACTTCTCTCACAAGCAAAACATGATCACACCTTAGTACTCTTTGGGTGTTAATCACATAGCGATGTGAACTAGATTATTGACTCTAGTAAACCCTTTGGGTGTTGGTCACATGTCGATGTGAACTATGGGTGTTAATCACATGGTGATGTGAACTATTGGTATTAAATCACATGACGATGTGAACTAGATTATTGACTCTAGTGCAAGTGGGAGACTGAAGGAAATATGCCCTAGAGGCAATAATAAAGTTATTATTTATTTCCTTATTTCATGATAAATGTTTATTATTTATGCTACAATTGTATTAACCGGAAACATAATACATGTGTGAATACATAGACAAACAGAGTGTCACTAGTATGCCTCTACTTGACTAGCTCGTTGATCAAACATGGTTATGTGTCCTAACTATAGACATGAGTTGTCATTTGATTAACTGGATCACATCATTAGGAGAATGATGTGATTGACTTGACCCATTCCGTTAGCATAGCACTTGATCGTTTAGTTTGTTGCTATTGCTTTCTTCATGACTTATACATGTTCCTATGACTATGAGATTATGCAACTCCCGTTTACCAGAGGAACACTTTGTGTGCTACCAAACGTCACAACGTAACTGGGTGATTATAAAGGTGCTCTACAGGTGTCTCCGAAGGTACTTGTTGGGTTGGCGTATTTCGAGATTAGGATTTGTCACTCCGATTATCGAAGAGGTATCTCTGGGCCCTCTCAGTAATGCACATCACTTAAGCCTTGCAAGCATTGCAACTAATGATTTAGTTGCCGGATGATGTATTGCAGAACGAGTAAAGAGACTTGCCGGTAACAAGATTGAACTAGGTATTGAGATACCGACGATCGAATCTCGGGCAAGTAACATACAGATGACAAAGGGAACAACGTATGTTGTTATGCGGTTTGAACGATAAAGATCTTTGTAGAATATGTGGGAGCCAATATGAGCATCCAGGTTCCGCTATTGGTTATTGACAGGAGACGTGTCTCGGTCATGTCTACATTGTTCTCGAACCCGTAGGGTCGGCACGCTTAAGGTTTCGATGACAGTTATATTATGAGTTTATGAGTTTTGATGTACCGAAGGAGTTCGGAGTCCCGGATGAGATCAGGGACATGACGAGGAGTCTCGAAATGGTTGAGACGTAAAGATCGATATATTGGACGACTATATTCGGACATCGGAAAGGTTCTAAGTGATTCGGGTATTTTTCGGAGTACCGGAGAGTTACGGGAATACGTATTGGGCCTTATTGTGCCATACGGGAAAGAAGGAAAAGGGCCTCAAGGGTGGCGGCACCCCTCCCCTTGGTCTGGTCTGAATTGGACTAGGGAAGGGGGGCGCCTTCTTCCTTCCTTCTCCTTTTCCCTTCCTTTTTTCCTATTCCATATGGGAGGTGGAATCCTACTAGGACTAGGGAGTCCTAGTAGGACTCCACACTTGGCGCGCCCCCTCCTAGGGCCGGCCTTCTCCTCCCTTGCTCCTTTATATACGGGGCAGGGGGCACCCCATAGACACAACAATTGATCCTTGAGATCTCTTAGCCGTGTGTGGTGCCCCCTCCACCATAATCCTTGATAATATTGTAGCGGTGCTTAGGCGAAGCCCTGCGACGGTGGAACATCAAGATCGTCACCACGCCGTCGTGCTGACGGAACTCATCCTCGACACTTTGCTGGATCGGAGTCCGGGGATCGTCATCGAGCTGAACGTTTGCTAGAACTCGGAGGTGCCGTAGTTTCGGTGCTTGATCAGTCGGGCCGTGAAGACGTACGACTACATCAACCGCTTTGTTATAACGCTTCCGCTTTCGGTCTACGAGGGTACATGGACAACACTCTCCCCTCTCGTTGCAATGCATCACCATGATCTTGTGTGTGCGTAGGAATTTTTTTGAAATTACTACGTTCCCCAACAGCTTTGACGATGAGAATTAAAGAGGATCATGCCATCGTTGGATTGGATCTAATTATTGTTGATTTTGATGTGTTTTTCAAGTTCTACAATCAAAAGGCCCTCGACAAATCACTCATGGCTGGCTACTCTCTGTAAGTACAACTTCTGTAATTAAGTCTCTATATATAGCTCAGCTCTTTCATTGCATGTATATATAATTATCCTCACTATATTATGCAGATTGAAGATCGTTGAATGCAAAAAAAATCACAAATCTATGATATTGGGTTCATTAATCCAAATGTCATACATGAATGAAAGGTTAAACACAATGTCTCCGAAACCGAGGACAACATGCTACAATCGTTGCTCAAAAATCAAAGCAAAGATAAAATACTCTTTCCTTACAACTTTGAGTGAGTGTTAATTACTGTCTTTTGCATATTCGGTTTCCCTTATTACTCGATGTTATAGTAATGTAACTGATGCATGCGTGCGCAACTTTCACTTTATTCTCCTAGAGATTAAGCTTGAGCGGGGACAAGTAACGTCTTAGACTTGAGACAAAAAGATCCAGAGGACTATGATGAAGCTATGTACCTAGGGTAGGGGCATGGACCTGTCTAAACTGACCTACCCAAGGACATCTCCAGAAGAAAACATCTTTCAATTGACTTAGAGGTGTTCCACTCGACACACTCGAAGATACTCGACCAAGAAGCAACTACTCGACCAAGACCAAGCCACTCGACTGTCACGAGACTTAAAGGCACTCCGCACGATAACAGTCGGTTATTAAGTAGCTTTCATGGTCATCATAACTCTTTATTACTAGCATTATCAGTAATGCCCTGCCTTAATGTACATTGAACCCTTTGTAACGTGGGCTGGCTGGGGTCCTGGCGCACTCTATATAAGTCACCGCCTCCTCCGAGACAAGGGTTCGCACCCCTGTAATTCAGACACACATAATCCAGTCGACCGCCTCCGGGCTCCGAGACGTAGGGCTATTACATCCTCCGAGAAGGGCCTGAACTCGTAAACCTTGCGTTCTTACAACTTCTCCATAGCTAAGATCTTGCCTTTCCATACTTACCCCCTACACTACTGTCAGAGTTAGAACCACGACAGTTGGCGCCCACCGTGGGGCTGGTGTTTTAGCGTTTTGTTGGAGGAGTTGCGATCTTTTCCGACCCGAATCATCATGGTTTTCGACGGAGTTTTGGTGGAGGGCCGCGAGATCCGTCTCGGCGCGCTCACGTTCATAGCCGACGACTCTGCTTGGCTTCAGGAGGCTCTGCTCGACGTGGACGCACTCCCTGTTCGCGGGGCAACGCACTTTAGCGCGTGAGTCCGCGGCGTTCTCCTGCGGCAACCGTCGACCCCCTACCGGTCGGCTCCTGTGTTGTCCTCCCTCCCTGTTTCCTGCTGGCGCAAGCGCTCCGATCGGTCGAGACTTCAGCGGTGGGTGAGACACGCGGTGGCACGCCAGTCGGCCACCCCTCAAGTCGTGGCGATCGAGCCCGACGAATCCCTCTACGGCCTGTTCGACCTGTCGACTGGCTCCGCAGAGACCACATCCGAGTGCGACAACAGCGATCTAGCGGCGGAGGTTCTGATGGTCGATGGACCGCCCAGTCCTCCCGGTTTTCCCCGCACTGATGGAGGCGCGGGTGGAGGCGACCCATCGCGTCCCCATAAGGAGTATCTTCCCGAGCCTCTCACGTCGCTGTAGAGAGAAGAACTTCGCCGACGGAACATGGATGCACTGCACACTCCTATCGTTGAAGAAACCCCCGAGGCTCGTGCCTTGGAAGACGCGCGCCTGGCAAACTTGGCCGAGCGCGCTCGACTGGAGAACCTCCAGCGAGCACTCGACGAGCGTGCGCGATAACAGGTTCCCGAATCCAGTCGACGTCGGCTCTTCCCGCCCCCGCGGGTATATCAAACTCCGATTCAGAATTTAGCAGCTGCGGCCCGTATAGCAGAGTCTATTCAGCCTTCCCAGTCGGAGGCTGGTAGAGGCTTGCTGCAGATCAGAGCGTTACTCTGGGTAGCAGGAGACCAGAATTCCGCTGTTTCTCAGTCACGGAACAGGATTCACAGCAGATCCGTTACCGCGGACACAGTCCAGTTGGCTCACAGCCCAAGATCGCCCCTGAGGCATGAGGGACGTGCAGACCGGCGTAACCAGTATGGGAACCATGAGCAGTATGATCACCGATTCGATCGTGACAGTCGATATCGAGTGCCCATGCCTCCCCCGAGGAGCGGGTCGTATGTGCCTCGCCAGCAGGATGACAGGCGCCTCATAGTGGTGGGCGAAGGATTCCAGTCGACCCCAGAGGGCCAGGCTTTGATGCGAGATCCATCCTCGTCCAAGGTTTGGTCGACCGGAACAGAGCTCACCGAGAAGGTCACGACAGAGATGCACCTACCAGTAGTAGAGTACATGTTTTGGGGCCAGAGTGCTTTAGTAGAGCCATCAGGGCCGCTGTGATTCCTCCCAACTTCAGGTTGGCGACTGGAGTCAGTAATTTCACTGGCGAGTCCAAGCCCGATACTTTGCTTGAGGACTACCGAGTGGCCGTCCAGATTGGCGAAGGCAATGATGAAGTGACCATGAAGCACCTGCCTCTCATGTTGGAGGGCTCGGCCAGAGAGTGGCTGAACCAGTTAGCGCCTAGCAGCATTTACACTTGGGAAGATCTCTCCCGAGTGTTTGTCACCACATTTGAAGGCACATGCAAGCGACCGGCAGGGCTGACGGAACTCCGGTCTTGCGTGCAGAAGCCGAATGAAACTTTGAGGGATTACATTTAGAGGTGGATCACGTTACATCACACGGTGGAGAATGTGCCTGACCACCAAGCAGTTTGTGCCTTCAAAGAAGGCGTCAAGTATAGAGAACTGAATTTGAAATTCGGTCGAACCGGAGATATGTCCCTGAATCGGATGATGGAGATTGCCACCAAGTACGCTAATGGTGAAGATGAGGATCGACTCAGGAGTGGCAAGCTCAAGTCAGTCGCCCAAGAAACCGGAGGAAATTCCAATCGGAAACAGAAGCGGAAAGCTGAGCCAGCTGCTCCCGGGGAAGCCTTGGCTATAACCCAATGAAAGTTTAAAGGGAAACCTAAAGGACCTTGGAACCCCAAGAAAGTTAAAGACCAGGACGGAAATGATGTGTTGGATTTGCCATGTCTCGTCCACACCAAGAAAGATGAAGAGGGTAATTTCATTTACCCGAAACATACCACTCGACAGTGTCGACTCTTGATCCAGCAGTTCCAGGGCAAGCAGCCCAAGGATAAGGAAAAGGAGTCGGACAAAGTTGAGGACAAGGAAGATAGTGGCGACGGATACTCTCAGGTCAATTCCACTCTGATGATTTTTGCTGAGGTTGAAAGCAAAAGTCGACTGCAAGTTATCAACCGAGAGGTGAATATGGTCGCTCCAGCGACACCCAGTTATCTGAAATGGTCTCAGACTGCCATAACATTCGACCGGTCCGATCACCCAATGCACATCGCCACCCCTGGGAGGCAAGCTTTGGTGGTCGACCCAGTTGTTGAAGGCACTCGACTGACCAAAGTCCTGATGGATGGTGGCAGTGGTTTGAACATATTGTATGCTGACACGTTGAAAGGGATGGGCATTCCGATGTCCAGACTGAGTGCCAGCAACATGAGTTTCCATGGAGTCATTCCTGGGAAGAAGGCTGAATCACTCGGCCAGATTGCTCTTGATGTGGTTTTTGGTGATTCCAAAAATTATCGCAAAGAAAAGTTGACATTTGAAGTTGTAGACTTCCAGAGTGCCAACCACACTATTTAGGGCAGGCCGGCTTATGCACGCTTCATGGCCCGACCATGTTACGTGTACCTCAAATTGAAGATGCCTGGCCCCAAAGGTGTGATCACTATTATGGGCAATCGGAAGAAAGCGGAAGAATGTTTTCAGAAAGGTTCGAAGATCGCTGATGCTCAGATGGCAGTAGTGGAGTTGCAGGAATACCAGAAGACTGCAGACCTGAGTGATTTGTTGCGAGCCAAGAAGCCCGCTACAGAATCAACTTTTGAGTCGACTGGCGATACGAAGACATCTCACATCCACCCGACCGACCCCGGCGCTGCTCCAACTCATATCTCAACAACACTCGACTCCAAATAGGAAGAAGCGCTCATCCAGTTCCTTCGTGAACTGGGACATTTTCGCATGGAAGCCTTCCGACATGCCGGGTGTTCCCAGGGAGCTGGCTGAGCACCGCCTAAGAGTCGACTCAAAAGTAAAACTTGTCAAGGAACATCTCCGACGGTCCGCCGTCCAGAAGAGAAAGGCCATTGGCGAAGAGGTGGCTCGGCTCTTAACAGCGGAGTTCATCCGAGAAATCTACCACTCCGAGTGGCTCGCCAATGTTGTCATGGTCCCCAAGAAGGACAAGTCACTTTGCATGTGCATTTAATTTAAACATATCAATCGGGCCTGCCCGAAAGATCATTTTCCTCTCCCCCGCATCGACCAGATAGTCGACTCGACTGCGGGATGTGAGCGACTATCTTTTTTAGACGCCTATTCCGGGTACCATCAGATCCGTCTGTATGGGCCTGACGAGATCAAAACAGCTTTCATCACTCCATTCAGGTGCTTCTGTTATGTTACCATGCCATTCGGCCTCAAGAATGCCGGAGCCACATTCATGAGGATGATTCAGAAGTGTTTGCTCACCCAAATCATTCGGAATGTGGAGGTGTACATGGATGATATTGTGGTCAAGTCACGGAAGGGTTTCGACCTACTAACTGACCTTGCTGAAACCTTTGCCAACCTCAGGAGGTATGATATCAAGCTTAATCCATCAAAATGCACATTCGGAGTTCCTGGCAGAAAATTACTCGGTTTTCTCGTTTCCGAACGGGGAACCGACGCCAATCCGGAAAACGTCGGTACTATACTCCGAATGAAAAGTCCTGTGCGAGTGCACGATGTCCAGAAGCTTATTGGTTGCTTGGCCGCCCTAAGTCGATTCATATCTCGTCTCGGTGAAATGGCATTGCCTCTTTACCGATTGATGAAGAAGTCCGACAAGTTCGAGTGGACTCCTGAAGCTGACGCAGCGTTTGTAGAGCTCAATGCTCTGCTCTCCACCCAGCTGGTCCTTGCTGCCCCAATCAGCAAGGAGCCTTTGTTGCTTTACATTCCAGCCACAGGACAAGTCGTCAGTACGGTACTTACGGTCGAGCGGGAAGAAGAAGGAAAAACCTTCAAAGTTCAGCGCCCAGTATGTTATATTTCTGAAGTCTTGACCCCATCGAAGCAAAGATATCCTCATTATCATAAGCTTGTATATGGGATTTATATGACCACAAAGAAAGTTGCTCACTACTTGTCTGATCATCCCATTACAGTCATCAGTGACGCTCCATTGTCAGAGATCCTGGATAACAGGGACGCAACAGGTCGAGTGGCAAAATGGGCGATTGAACTCCTTCCTTTAGATATCAAGTTTGAGGCAAAGAACGCTATCAAGTCACAGGCAATCGCGGATTTCGTCGCCGAATGGATTGAATAGCAACTGCCGACTCAGGTTCACTCGGAGCATTGGACCATGTTCTTCGACGGCTCCAAGATGCTGAATGGTTTCGGCGCCGGAGTGGTGTTGGTCTCCCCCAGAGGGGATAAACTCAGATATGTTCTTCAAATCCACTTTGATTCCTCTAACAACGAGGCAGAATACGAAGCACTTTTATATGGGTTGCGCATGGCCATTTCACTCGGCGTCCGTCGCCTCATGGTCTATGGCGACTCAGATTTGGTGGTTAATCAGGTGATGAAGGAATGGGACGTCAGAAGTCCGGCCATGACTGGTTATTGCAATGCAGTGAGAAAGCTGGAGAAGAAATTCGAGGGGTTAGAGCTTCACCACATACCCTGACTGAAAAATCAAGCAACTGATGATCTGGCAAAAATAGGTTCCAAAAGAGAAGCCATTCCCAGCAATGTGTTTTTGGAACACATCCACGCACCATCAGTTCAGGAGGATCCCTTCACTGAAGAGGCCCCGCAGCCAAAAAGCGCCACGGATCCGACTAAAGTTAAAGTTCCAGCTGTGGTCGACCTGATCATGGAAGTCTTGGTCATCACTCCCGTCTGGACAGTACCGTACATCGCGTACATCCTAAGGAAAGAACTCCCGGAAGACAAAGAAGAGGCTCGACAGATCGTCCGTCGATCCAAGGCCTTTACAGTCATAAAGGGACAGTTATATAGAGAAAGCGCGACTGGGGTCAGCCAGAAGTGTATCACACCATAAGAAGGTCAGATGATCCTTGATGATATCCACTCGGGGACCTGTGGTCATCATGCGTCCTCTCGGACCATTGTGGCTAAAGCATACCGAGCGGGATTCTACTGGCCAAGAGCCAATGAGATGGCAAAAGAGATAGTCGACAAATGTGAAGGATGTCAGTATTACTCCAATATGTCACACAAGCCCGCGTCAGCCCTGAAAACCATTCCACTCGTCTGGCCCTTCACTGTTTGGGGGCTAGACATGGTTGGACCACTGAGAACAGGCAGGAGCAGCTTCACTCATGTGCTGGTAGCAGTCGACAAGTTCACCAATTGGATTGAAGCAAAGCCTATCAAGAATCTTGATGCTTGCACCGCTATCAGTTTCATCAGAGAGTTGATATTCATATATGGAGTTCCGCACAGCATCATCACCGACAACGGGTCAAACTTCGATTCCGACAAATTCAGGGCCTTTTGCGCCTCTCAGGGCACTCGGGTCGACTATGCTTCGGTCGCTCACACCCAGTCGAATGGGCAAGCAGAAAGGGCGAACGGCCTAATTCTCAAAGGACTGAAACCCTGATTGATGCGCGATCTCAAGCACGCAGCAGGTGCTTGGGTGGACGAGCTTCCATCAGTCCTTTGGGGATTATGGACAACCCCGAATCGATCGACCGGAAGAACCCCATTCTTTCTGGTCTACCGAGCCGAGGTAGTCTTACCGAGTGACCTGCTTCACAACACTCCCCGAGTCGAGCTCTACTCTGAAGATGAAGCAGAACAAGCCCGGCAGGACGCAGTCGACTTCCTGGAAGAAGAAAGAGAAATGGCCTTGATTCGATCGACCATCTATCAGCAAGACTTGCATCGATTCCATGCCAGAAATTTGAAGATCCGAGCCTTCCAAGAAGGAGACTTAGTCCTCTGAGTGGATCAGCAGAAACCACATAAACTCGCTCCTACTTGGGAAGGCCCCTTCATAGTCACCAGAGTCCTCCATAATGGAGCATACCATCTCTACAATGTCGATCGCCAGATTGATGAGCCACGAGCCTGGAATGCGGAGCTACTCCGCCCCTTTTATACTTGAGTTATCATTCAGATAAGATGTAATAAGAAAAAACTCCTGTAGTTTATTTATCAAAGACAAGAGCATTATAATTTTCCCAGTGATTATTATTGTTTTTGTTTACGTAAGAAATCCCCTAGTGGGTGGCTTAGCTGCGAATCCGCTTTGCCTAAGTTTATAAAAATGATTTCCTACCGAGTGATGAGCCAGCCTCCCACTCAGAATCTTAGCTGCGAATCCGTTTCGCCTAAGTTTGAAAAAATCCTACCGAGTGGAGAGCAGCCCTCCCACTCGGGGGCTTAGCTGCAGTCCAGTACTCGCCTAAGTTCTCTCACTTGAGGACTTAGCTGCAGTCAGGCACTCACCTAAGTTTGAAAAAATCCTACCGAGTGGAGAGCAGCCCTCCCACTCGGGGGCTTAGCTGTAGTCCAGTACTCGCCTAAGTTCTCTCACTTGAGGACTTAGTTGCAGTCAGACACTCGCCTAAGTTTGAAAAATCCTACCGAGTGGAGAGCAGTCCTCCCACTCGGGGGCTTAGCTGCAGTCCGGTACTTGCCTAAGTTTTCTCACTTGAAGACTTAGCTGCGGTCAGGCACTCGCCTAAGTACGAAACACATCCTGCTCTGCAGTAACAAGCTGCAGGTCGACGGCCACGTCCTCCTTGGAGAGCTTCGCCACAAATACAACGTGCACTCCATCCTGCGCTGAAGTAACAAGATGCAGGTCAACGGCCACCTCCTCCTTGGGGAGCTTCGCCACAAATACAACGTGCACTCCATCCTGCTCTGCAGTAACGAGGTGCAGGTCGACTGCTACCTTCTCCTTCGGAGCTGCGCCACAAGTACAAAAAAGTTCTCTCGAATGAAGAACTATTTCCACTCGACGGGGGATTCATAAAGATATTCAACGATAAACCGAGTTCAGATAAATCCTAAAGGGTCCGGACCACAGATCAAAGTGCTCAGGCATTCATCCCAAAAGAGTTTAACGGTTACAAAAACCACTCGGCATTCCGAGGAAAATTTAAGGTGGGGCATAAAAGTTTGTTCACTCCGCAGGAGGAGGGCTGGCAGGCTCGACGAACTCGTCCAGGTCGACGCCATCGACAATCTGAGTGGCGGCAGCGATGAAAGTCTCCATAAAAGTTCGGAAGTCATGCTTCTGGGTGTTGGCGACCTTGATTGCGGCCAGCTTATCTTGTCGCACCTCCTTGCAGTGGACACGAACCAAAGACAGAGCCACATCAGCGCCACACCAAGCAGAAGACTTCTTCCACTCCTGCACTCGGTCAGGGATTCCGTTAAGTCGAGTCATCAGGGACTCAAGATCGTTTTGGAGCATGGCCTCTGGCCAAAGTGTCGGGTCGATCCGTGACATGGCGACCTTCAGTCGAGCCAAGTAGTCCACGACACCGTCGATGTGAGATTCCAGTCGGAGCAGATTCATGGCAGTTTCATCTTTCATGGGAGAATTGATTGGATCCAAACATGGTTCGATCCGCCCAGTCTCCTCTTCGAAGTTCTGGCAAAACTCTGCATTCACGATCTAAGGATAAGTCAATTTTCGTACACTGAGTCGACACAAAAAAAATCAGTCGGAACAAAATGAGCACCTTCAAGCTTGATGAACAACTTCTTGGCAAGGCTCCTCAGATAGCTCTCCAGATCGTCCCTCCTGCGAGCAATGCTTTCCACCTTCTCGCCCAAGATGAGATTCTCCTTCTTCCAGCGCGAGCACTCCTTGTTGGCGTCGTTCAAAGCAGATTTCAGCCTAGTATTCTCTTCTTCCAACTGGCCGACCGAAGCTAGTTTCTGTTTAGCTAGAGCTTTTCTGTCGTCAGCTTCCTTTCGAGCAACAGTCAAATCTTGGTCCTTCTTCGCCAAAGCTTCTCTCAGCTTTTTTGCAAAGAAATAGTGCTTGATTCAGAAAGAGCAGAAGGGTACTCAAGCCCAAGACAAACCAGTCGACAAACTCGTCTTACCATTGGCGCCATCCTTAGCCTTTTGCAGCTCTGTCTTGGCCAGCTCCAAGTCAAGGTTCAGTTGGATCTGCTGTTCCTCCAAATCAGCAAAGCGAGCTCCATGATCACAAGATTTCTGCAATCAAAGAGGAGAAGTTATTTTACAGCGAAAAACAACAAAGACAATAAATACTAAGACTACGGTCGACTGCCCGCAGTCCACCATAGTCTCGGGGACTACACCCAGTGGGTGCACTTTACGTGCCCCCACCGGTTCTGATCCCACTCGACCGGCCCGCCGAAGTCGAGTCTAGGGAGTAAAAAAAAGAGGCAGAAAGAGATAAAGTAGAACTCAGACTACAGTCGACTACCAACAGTCCACCGTAGTCTCGGGGGCTACACCCAGTGGGTGCACTTGCGTGCCCCCACCGGTTCTGATCCCACTCAACCAGACCGAGTGGAAGAGACAAACTACCAGTTTGGTTTATACATTCGAAAAAATACAACGACTACAGTCGGCTGCCAGTAGTCCATCGTAGTCTCGGGGACTACACCCAGCGGGTGCACTCAGCGTGCCCCCACCGGTTCAAAAATTTCAATCGACGGACACACCCAGTGGGTGTACAAATGCAATGATTTTCAGAAAGAGTCTTCAGATAACATATCCTAACAGAACAAGCAGTGACCAATTAACCTGAACATTGCTTTGGAGGGCCGAGCTGGCGTCATAGGCAGCCTGACTGGCGTCCCGCACCGTCCTCATCTTCTCCATCATGATGCCCGCCTGATGTATGGCTTCCTTGGCAGCATTCGCTTCGTCCTCTGGGACATGATGGGTCACAAAAACTGAAGGTGGGTCAACGGGAGCCTGAGCAGTCGACGAAGAAGGCAAGGCACTCGATAGTGGCACATCAAAGGTAACAGAACCCTGATTGGCGTCGCTAGTGTCCTGAACGACTGGTTTCGTCCTCGGCGTCGACTGTAGTGCCTCGCTTGTAGGAGCCTGCCTATTTTTCCTCGTCAAAGGCCTCTCGGGTTCTTCATCATCATCGGGGAGGTCAATAAGGTTGGGAGCTATGCAAAGTTCAATTGCCAAAATCACATCACCCAATGATGCACATTGCAGTTGAACCGACCAAACAAAGACAGTATGGCCAAAGACAGTATGGCAGAAATCATACCTGGATTAGAAGTGACCGCATCCTCCATCACCTCATCATCGTCCCTGTAAGCTGAGGTCCCAGAAGTGGCAGCGCTGACAGTTCCAAAGTTCGTCTGGTTAAAACAAGAAAAATAAACAACGCAGAGCGTCGAGTGAATACAAAGGGAGACACTCACGCGGAGGCGACAGGGATGTCAATCTTGATCTTCGGCAACGCCTTCCGAGTCTTCGGCTCGGCAACTTTGGGATGCCTTGGTGCTTTCTCGGTCGGGGTTGGTGAAGAGATCCGGGGACGCTTCAAAGACTGACCAGCCTGAGTCGTTGCCTTTTCACGGGCGCTCGGTCGTTCTTGGGCAAGCTTGGATCGCCTCTCCCTGCGAGGAGGCAACTCGACTTCTTCTCCGTCGCTTGAGTCGTCGCTCTCTCTGTCCCCTTCATCGTCGGAAGTCCACTCGCCACTATCGCCGCTGCTCGCCTCACCTTCCAGAGAACAAAGTCAGTCGACGCAGTATAGGCAGCTGCACGAGTCAATTCAGATTACAAGAAAAGGCTCAGAATCAAACCTTCTCTGGTACATGGGACTGGTCGAATGGAGGAACTCTCCTGGCTCCCCTGGGGTTGTCCTTGTTTCCAGTCAGGCCCGACAGCCTCTTCTCCAGTGTGTCGTCGTCAACCTCCTCCGGGTGAATCCGAGTGGAGTCTTCAAGACCCGAATACATCCACATCGGGTGGTCCCGGGCTTGAAGAGGCTGGATGCACCACTGAAGGAATACCTCCAAGTGATCCATACCGGTGACCCCGTCACGGATAAGCTGGACCACTCGCTCGACCAGCACCTTCACCTGCGCCTTCTCCTCCGGAAGCACCTTCAAAAGGGATGGTTTCCTCACTCGGTCCATGGTAAAGGGAGGGAGGCCAGTCGAATGCCCTAGCGTCGACCAGTTTTTACAGTAAAACCAGGTCGACTGCCATCCGCGAACTGAGTCGGGAAGAATCATGGCCAGAAATGAGCTTTTCCCTCTCATCTGGATACCAAGACCCCCACACATCTGGATCACTTGAGTCCTCTCATCACTCGGATTAGCCTTTTTCACTGTTTGGGAGCGACAGGTGAAAATATGCTTGAAAAGACCCAAGTGAGGCCGGCAACCCAGGAAATTCTCACACAAAGAAATGAAAGTGGCGAGATAAACGATTGTGTTGGGAGTAAAATGGTGGAGTTGTGCCCCAAATAAATTCAGAAATCCTCGGAAGAAAGGGTGAGGAGGCAAGGAAAATCCACGGTCGACGTGGGTGGCAAGAAGAACGTGCTCACCCTCCTGGGGTTGCGGCTTGGATTCCTTCCCCGGAAGCCGCGCCGAGTCATAGGGGATCAGCCCTCCTTCGGCCAGGTCGAAGAAGTCATCCTGGGTGAGCTTCGAGTGGATCCAGTCACCCTGGATCCAGCCCTTCGGCAGGCCGGTTCGCGAGGAGGATCCACCCCGACTGGTCGCCTTCCCCTTCGACTTTGCCGTCGCCTTCTTCGTCCGCTCCAGAGCCTCTGTCTTCTCCTTCCCCATCGTCGCCGGCGAGACACGTGCAGAATGGTGGCGCGAGAGCGAGCGCAGCGGAGGAGCGTGAAGAGGAGAAGACATAATGGGGACGCACTGTTCGGGGAACCCCGGTCCAACGCCTTATATGAGGCCGCTTCCGAGTGGCTGACTGGTAGGCCCGGGCGGTTCTGTAAAATCCCGTAATGATCGCGCGCGCGATACGTGGCGAAAAAGGTGGCGCAGGGATCGAGGCGGCTCCGCTCTATCCCATTCGATTACTGCGGCCTCCCCCGTCCCGCGCGCTTCCCAAAATTCGGATCCCACGAAATCTGCGGACAGCGGAACAACTTGTCAGACCACAGATCTCCTCCGCACCGTCACTCCGAACCTTTTCAAGTAAAGAAACTCACTCGACAAAACCCTAAGAATGGATCAAGGCGACTGGAAAGGAAGTCGCTGTCATCGCTCAGGTTCATTGATCCGAAACAAGAAATGCTCACGGCATGAAAAATGAGTCGGAGAAGTGCTCAATCCCTTTTTCCACTCAAACCTCGATCCATTCGGGGGCTAATGATGAAGCTATGTACCTAGGGTAGGGGCATGGACCTGTCTAAACTGACCTACTCAAGGACATCTCCAGAAGAAAACATCTTTCAATCGACTTAGAGGTGTTCCACTCAACAGACTCGAAGATACTCGACCAAGAAGCAACTACTCGACCAAGACCAAGCCACTCGACAGTCAGGAGACTTAAAGGCACTCCGCACGATAACGGTCGGTTATTAAGTAGCTTTTATGGTCATCATAACACTTTATTACTAGCGTTATCAGTAACGCCCTGCCTTAATGTACATTGAACCCTTTGTAACATGGTTGGCTGGGGTCCTGGCACACTCTATATAAGCCACCCCCTCCTCCGAGACAAGGGTTCGCACCCCTGTAATTCAGACACGCATAATCCAGTCGACCGCCTCCGGGCTCCGAGACGTAGGGCTATTACTTCCTCCGAGAAGGGCCTGAACTCGTAAACCTTGCGTTCTTACAACTTCTCCATAGCTAAGATCTTGCCTCTTCATACTTACCCCCCTACACTACTGTCAGACTTAGAACCACGACAGACTATGCGGACATGACTCGAATGCTCTAGAAGTAAGTTCAATCGATCATCATCGCACCATATCGGTAACTTTGTTCATTTCCTGATATCAAGTAATCATTTTCTTTGTATGGCAGGGTTTGGAAAGAGTTCACCGCAATTTGTCCGGGACTGCCGACCGATCTGCGATTTAAACACCCGAAAGTAGATACTACTACCTCATTCTGCGCATCTCCCGTTGATTCTAGCTAGTTTCAGCAATACCATTTAGCATGCTTGCTTGTCAGTTTGATTGACCTCTATTTCTCGTAAAGTTCTTGTGGCAGGAAGCCGGGAATGATTTCTGTGGATACTACGTTTGCGAGTTCATCTATAACGCGGTGGCCTCTAATAAGTGGGGCTACTCTGAAAAACAATATGAAGTGCGTAAGCAAAAGTATTCACAATTTTATTTTATTACCATCGTTTGTGTTGAGTTTCATTCATACACATGTATTGACCCTCTTCTTCAATTTACATCTGGCAGATGCGGGATGAACTCCTACCAAAAGATCGCATACGAGCAATTCAAGAGGAATTGGCGAGATTCTTTCTTTTCCATGTGATCAATCCAGCCGGAGAATACCATGTGGAACTTGACTTCAGATGTTAGGGATTGTAACAGATCTTATATTGTATATATGTAGCTAGTAGCGTCGGATAGATATACGAAAACTTATTGTTCGATCAATCTCTCGGAGATGGAGAGGTCAATCACTTCTCTCTGTATATGTTCATGACGATCTTGTGTACTTAATGGTTTCCTTAATTTTCTTACTAGCTAGCGTGTCGAGTTCTCTCTATACGTATAGTACGTAGCGTCGACCAAGCACGAAGATAAGAGAGGTCACTTCTCCCTATTAGCTAGCTAACACAATATATGAAACCCCTAAATTAACCCTCCAAAACCCCCAAACGCCCCTCCTTAAAAAAAACAAAAACCCCTGCTCCTAAGTTGCTGGCCCATGAATGCTTTTTGGTCCTGGTTAGTGTTACCAGCCGGGACTAAAGGTCCTCCTGCCTGGGCTCGCCGCAACGGCCACGTGGAGCACTTTCTGTCCCAGTTCGTAAGCGAATCAGGACTAAAGGTTTTGGGCTTTAGTCCCGACCCTTTAGTTTCGGTTCCAAAACGAGGACAAATCGGCTTTTTTCTACTACTGTGGCTCTGGGGGAGGCTCTAAGGGGTTGCTACGTACTGGGCTGCGGCGCGGCAAGCCGATTGCCTCATGGTTTGGTTGCCGCCATGGTGGATTGGGGAAGGAAGGAGATTGGGGACGCTGGTAGGGGGCTGAGCATTGGGCCCCATTGGAAAACGGAAACAGGTTTGGCTCTTGCATACAGATCCGGCTTGCTTGCTTCCTCCCCATGTTTTCATCCGTGCTCCCACTTCATCTTACGGCTATTTTTTTTTTACTTTTTCCTTCCTAATCTAATCACCCACCTGATTTTAATAGGATGGGTCCGGGCCTTATTTTGATTCAATCAAATCAAGCCATGTACGCGGGAGCACGGATGAGCGCACTCGCAGGGAGTAGGCAAGTCTCATCCCTTACATACAGGCTCATATGCGGGCTAGGAGATCCCACATGTCAAAGGGACAACAAGTTGGTCACATATTTCGCTGAACCAAGAAGATGATTAATTTATACGGTCAAAGTATAGACTAGAGTGCGCATATATGGGTTCTGTGTAAGATGCGGAAGAAATCCAAGCAAAGGTAAATGCAAAGATAATTAAACATACGTGAATTTTTCTATGGAACAATGATTAATTTGGATCTACCTACTGCAAATATTTGAAATACCAGTCGAATTTTTATGTGGTTTCCCCACAAAAGAAATTAAAAAATTATGTGGTTTGTCCTAGCCACATGTTTGGACATTTAGACAAGAATCTGGGTGTCATCCACCCACACGTTGCTGTTAACGGTTTAGTCACCCCTGGAGACTTTTCTACTTTGCAAAGAGTCTATGTGAAACTTGTTTTTCCAGAAGACTGAAGACTTGTTTGGCAGAGGCCACTTTACCTGTCTCTTGATTCAAATGTATCTACCCTCGAAGTTGCATCATGCTATTTTCCACTCCATTGTGGAGATCAACATCAGACCAAGCCTAAACATTGAAGAATGTACAAGATACAACAGTTTCCAATTAAAGATTGTGCAAAATAAGCCACACATACATACTGATTGGGTTCTGAAGAAGCCGAACGGGCAAATTTAACTAGAAGGCTACCTACCTACAAGAATAAATACCAATACTAGTATGCTGAAGCAATTTTGTTGACCCCGAAAAGAATGTCTATCGAAGAATGGACATTCTGATGATTGCTGATCTACTGCCTGCTAAAAGGTAAATTGGAATTTAGCAACAAAAGAAGCGATATTGTTTCGTCCATCAACAAACACATATCTAACCGTAAAGAAAATGGTCACACACATTATATCATTAGCAAGCAGGCTATGGTTTACTAGGCCCCAGTCAATAAGATTTGTTTGAACAAACACTTATCTAACTGCAAACAGAAGGCATAAGTTTAAGCTGCATGATGGTATTTATTAATCAGGCCTTGCACTAAATGATTATCGTAGCTCCGCTGAAAACTATGTAAAGGTAATAGGCCACACAAGAATTCATGCTGACCTACCTGATTAATCGATGGCTCCTTCGTTCACAAAAATGACCAACACAAATTTTCATGATCACAAATTCCACATAATGTTTATTCTTAGTTCTTACTATCTATTTCTCACAAAAATGACCAACACAAATCTCATTCCTGAACGCTGGGAACAAAAGAATAGTTTCGGTTTGTCCAGGGTGCAGCAACAGAAGGATAGTGCAGTTTGTCCTGGAGGCTTGAAGCTGAAACGGGATTTACTACTGCTACACAGAGGCATCACAGACACTTGCTGTTTCAGAACTGCACCGGAGTGGAGCATATGTGCAGCATTACAGAGATCATATATCTATAAGCAAGACTAAAATGGAAAGTGAATGGTGCTGCTCATTGCAGATAATATTAACCTACCAACATTAATATATACCAACAAGTGAGTGGACTCATAATCTAATTACTGAGACGAACGGGACCCGGCCCTCCCGCGTCGCTCCCGCGAGCGACCAGGAGGCAACCCTAGCCGCCGCTGCCGGTCCCCCCAACCCCCGCCTCCTCCCTCGCCGTCGCCTGAGGGCGCAGCCGAGCGAAGCCCGTGCAGCGCCGGCGGCGGCGGGGCCCCTTCTCCTCCCTGCTTGGTGGTGGCCCACGCGGGACGGCGCCGCCGGGCTGTGGCGCGGCGCTACTCGTGGGGCGCGGTGGCGTGGTGCTGGGGTCTCGCCGCAGTCGGGGCTGGCCTCGGCGGCCGAGCGGACGGCTGCGTGGCGGTGGGGCACGCCCGTACTGGTGGCGGCTGTGCAGCGGGGTTCCGATCTGGCTGCGGGCGGCGTGGCTGCGATGCGGGTGGTGCGGGCTGCGGGCGGCTCGGGAGCCGGTGCCGTGCCCTTCTTGGTACGGTGGCTCGGCCGACGGATGTGAGATGGCTGCGTGGGTTGGTGAGATGGCTGCTGCGTGGCTGCGGGGCGGGTGGCGACGTGCTCGTCCGGGATCTGGCGTTGGGATCCGGGTGGGCGGCGCGGGTTGGGCAACAGTATGGCGTGGCTGTTGCTCCGGCCGTGGGCGGCGGCGCAGGGAGGTCCGGCGCATGGACGGTGAGCTCCTGGTGGAGCGGCCGCTACACGGTGTCTCGGTGGCTCAGCTTGCGGCCACAGCCGGCTTCTACTCCGGTGTCGGCTCGTCTGTGGGCGGACCGTTTCGACCTTCACTTCACTTCCTCGTCGTCCAGGCGCTACTCCCATCAAAGGGCTGGTCCTCTCCCAGCTGCGGTCCACCGCTCGTCCCACGCCCTGTGCTGCAGGACCGAACTCGTCTCGCGCATGATGCAGCAGGACCGAGCTTGTCTCGCGCACGGTGCAGCAGGACTGACCTAGTCCCCCTCTCGGTGCTGCAGGACCGAGATCGTCTCGCGCACGGGGCAGCAGGGCGGGTCGGTGGATGCCAGCTCTGGCCGGCCTATTGGGTCTCGACGTTGGGGGTCGCCCAGGGGTGCGAAAGGTGGGACCTTTCCGCTCGTTCCTTTCATTGGGGTGCGGCGGGTCTCGAGTGAGGTGGTGTCATGGTCTTGGATGCCGAGGCGGCGGCCCTGGTGGTGGTCGCGCGGTGCTCTTGGGCAGAGCTTGTGCCTTGGTGTTGCCCGGTCTTCATGGCTGTGAGGGCGGCATGGTTACCGGGGTGTGGCGTTCGGCGGCTGTGAGTGTTGACCGAGGTGAAAACCTGCTCTATCTTCGGACGGACCAGCGGCAGCGAAGATCGTTCCCTTCTTGAAGGCGTCGTCGCGGCTCTCATTGCCCCGCATGCGGCTCCAGGGAAAACTCTGATCCTTTGATTGGGCGGCGGCGGCGCTCCAGTGTCGTTCCCTTCCTGAAGGCACCGCCTTGGAGCACGTGGTTCGTCATATGTAGCTTCATCTCTTCGTGGTGGTAGTGCTAGGGGTGGTGTTGCTGCGCTCAGCGCCTATGTATCTTGCCTTGGGTGTGTGCGTGTGTTATGGTGGCGTGTGTTTGTTCTGGATGCTTGATGATCGGTGCTTTATATATAAAGCGGGGCGAAAGCCTTTTTCGGTAATACCAACAAGTGAATGGGGCATATATGCAGCATTACAGACATCATATATCTATAAGCAAGACTAATGGAGCAATTCTCTGCTCCAAAAAGAAGATTCTGATTGCTGATCTTCTAGTAGAACAGGCCACAAGTAATTAGCATTTAGTTTCCCAGAAAAAGAGGCCACAATAAATTACCATTTAGTTTCCTGCTAGTAATAAGTAAAGCACGTCATATCATTAGCAGACAAGCAATTGTGTACTAGGTCTTAGGTCATAAGATGCATGCTTCTAATTTCCAAACTGTAAATAGAAGACATAAGTCTATGCTGCATGATAGTATTTGATCAGACGTTACACCAAAACGATCATAGTAGCTTCACTAAAACACTATGCAAAAGCTGAACAAAAACGTGGAAATAGCAGTGTCAAGAAAAAGCACAGAAAGTAATAAGTGCACAGGAAATTTGAATAACCACACGCAATTTAAACAGCCATTTTGAACCACCATTTGCTCCAAACACAATGAGGTCGTCCATGAGTCTCCCGGCCACCGTCCTGCCGGAGGGAGAAGAGGAAGACCTGCACAAACACACAGAGAAAAAGGTAAGGGGATCGCTGGCAAAATGAGGTTCAATTGATGATCTTGATGCTTCTCTTACCTGACAAGAGTTGAAGTGCCGCCTTGCTCCCACGGGGGAGAACCATCCGCATCCGCCGTGGTAGACATGCCAGCGGAAGAAATCGGTGGTGGCGGCGGCGGCGGTGCAGGCGAGTGGGGAGAAGGGGAGCGAAACCCTCGGTCGGCTACAGGAGGGAATGGGTGAAACTGTTGTAGCATGGCTTCAGCCTTCAGGCATTCTTGCGCTTGGGCTGTCGATGCGTGAATAGGTGGTTCGTCAGATTAAGTACTCCGTGCTAGAAAAATAGCTACTTCCTCTGTTCCTAAATATATGTCTTTTAAAAGATTTCAGTATAGACTACATACGAAGTAAAATGAGTGAATCTGCACTCTAAACTACGCCTATATATATACATTCGTATGTAGTTTATATTGAAATCTCTAGAAAGACTTGTATTTAGAAACAAAGGGAGTATTGTATGTTTTATTTAATCCCAGAAAGCAATTTACTACTGTAATGTCTTTTGTTTTTCTAACTGGCTCTGTATCTAATAATAAGACTTAATTTGGCACTTTTGTTAAACATCTGAAGTCGTCTAAAATGTTATTCCTCTTCTTATCTAGGGGTCGGCACTCGGCACCAATAATGTTGGTGCTAAGCATTGACAGTCCCATTTTGTGGCAGACATCGCCGAGTGTCGATGGTCGACTTCCGTGGTAGACGTGACTGTGCTCGATAATGTTGTTAGACCTGTTTCACCACTTGATATGGAAGCCTCTTGGAGCTGAGTTACAGCAACCGAGTGCACAGCCGAGGAATTTTTTTTCCATTGTTCAAGCCGAAGCCCCCATGGTTATTTCACGTCATCAGTCCCACTAAGTTGCCCTCCGACCAGCAGACCATCACAGAATGTATGCATGAAGACATACACGCTGGTGCAAAGTCATGGGATCCGGGGGCGTCGCCATGACAACTTTCCATCTTCATTCGTCAAAGATTCTGATCTCGATGCTCATCATCCAGGGAGTGTTGGCCACGAGTGGTATCTCATTCCTTACATGCTCCGACCAAGAACATTTTCAAGGAGGGAGGGGCGTTATCATTGTTGTGGTCGTTTTCGTGAAAGGCTCCATCGACCACGAGTACAACCTCGACTTTGACCACGCCGGTGCCGACAACAACAACTACATGAACAACTCTTCGGATGGGGTCTCCGTCGGCCACCGCAAATACTACCTCATTGTAGTTTGACCTCAACTTCGCTAGCCACCATGATTCTGACCAAATCAAGGAACATCGAACGCTATGGGATTCGAGTGGTTCTGGGTGGTGTCAGCTTGGGATCAAGACTAGCTTCAAGGAGGGAGGGATGTTAGGAGCCCCTCCTACTTTGGACCACACATGTGCCTGGTTCGTCCAGCGCCCCCATGACTACAAGTAAACTGAGAGAGACAACAACGAGGCTATCTGGTGGATCAAGCAATCGGCGAGGGTAGCTACCAAATTACCTTTCCCCTTCCGAACAGCAATACATCGAGAGAGTACCGCCTTACAGAAATATGTGGTCAAATTTTGAACCAAACTATGTAGTAGAAGAGATGGCGGTGGAGCCTTTTGATTTGTGGCGCCGCCAATGAAAAAAATAGCGCGTTACAGCAAAATAGCGACGACCTCAAAATATGCTATTAGCGTGCTATTTCTCGTGACCAGCGAGACGTTGTATACCGATATATTTAGCGAGGCAATTTTTAATACGCTATAGTGTGCTTTTAGCGACGCTATAGCGCGTTATTTTTTCAGTGGGCGCCGCTGTGCATGCATGTTGGCGACACGTTATGCTGCCGAAATTTCCCGGCAACGGTTCGCCCGACTGCAAAATGGTAGGGGCCTGGCTGTGAGAATTTGTTACTATTCCGTGCGGGCGGAGAAAGAAGAAATCCTAATAAATTCACTAAGCTTTGTGTGCATGATTTCGTCTCCGCTTGGCTCGGCTGGATTGAAAAGAGAAAACAAAAAACAAAAAGGAAACACACGCACGCAGGCACCGTCTTGTTAGTAGATGCGGATGATCGATTTTTTTTCAGGCAATTCAGAGAGCTTTATTCAAAAAAGGCATTTCTCAAACAGTCAACCATAAGGCTGGTCACGAGAAAGCTAGGAGTTTCATCAAGCTAGCTCTCCATCACATGCAGTGTGCAAGCACGTTTAGCACATAGATGAGCCGGAACATTTGCTGATCGATTTACATGTTGAACAACAAAAAGAGGAAAATCATAAGCTTGCTCTCTAATTTCAACTAAGATAGGAGCCACCTCGAATTTTGGCGAGAGTTCCAGAGATTAACCATCTCCATGCAGTCCACATCCAGATCACTTGGGTGAACCCTCGAAGCTTCGCAAACAGTACCCATCACGCAGTGCAAAAGCTTCAGCAATCAGTGGTTCGGTGATACCCGTGTACGGCTTGCACCATGCTCCCAACATTTTATTTGTAGACCGTGCTACTCCACCCGCACCACCAGTGTTTGTGTCAGAATTTATGGCACCATCAGTGGTAATGGAAATATAATCAAACTCAGGTGGCCGCCACCCATGTCCCTGCATAGTCAGGGAATGCTTCTGAGGGAGATCAAGAATGGTGAGGGTTTCTCTCATCAAACGCATAGATGTTGCCGGATCCGTCCCCTCCTCGTTGTGCTTAATCCTGTTGCGGGAGTGCCAAATGGCCCACATGATCGTAATGATCAGTGGGCCGTCCCTTTCTGAAAAACGTGCATCACATAGGATGTTTCTGGCCCATTATTCAGGATGGAGCCAAGGTAACTGAATGTCAAACCATGTACGATCTTCATGCCAAAAACATTTTGCATGCGAGCAGTATATCAGCGCATGCTGTAGGTTCTCATCCATAGCTAAGCAAATATTACATCTGCTAATCTCACATATATGCCTCCTTTTCAGTGTGTGTTCGTCCGGAAGAATACCACGAAGCACTCTCCACCAAAACACCCTGACTTTCGGGACAACGTTTAGTTTCCAAAGTGTAGAACACAACTGTTGATCATTCCGTGAAGTACCGGTAACCGTCCCTTCCTCTAGAGCTAGTCGCTCTTTTTGAATCATCAGAGCATGGTACGCCGTCTTGACTGTATAGTTGCCTGACTTTTCACGTGCCCAAGCGAGAAAATCTTCACCCCCGCCATGCCGCAAAGGAATATTCAGAATAGCATTTGCATCTGGTGCGATGAACGTATCTCGGACCACCTGCTGTTGCCACGACCAGTTTTCTGTATCTATCAATTCAGAAACATTCACTACAAGAAATATGTCAACTTATGACCTTCTGTCAGTGACCCTCGAAGAATTGGTCATAAATTTATGACCATTTTAGACCAGTTGGTCAAAAGCTGTTCAGGGGGCTCCAAACCCTAAACCATTGCGAGCATTTTGGTCAGAAAGGTCGTAATTTCCATACACGAAATGGTCACAAAGCAAACAGTGCTAGTCCGGTGCCTTATTTCTAGTTGTTAATGACCAATCTAGATGGTCATAGCCTTGTAGATTGTGGTGGGTTGTGATGACTAGGCGCCATCTCATCAGTTTTGCCTGTGTGTCATGTCCATGTGGCAGTTTTTGCCCTAGGTTGTGAAGCAACCTATATTTCTATCATTCCCAAAATTTCCAAAAAAATCTCATAAATTCTTTGGGGCATATTTTCATCAAATATGTAAAAATCCTTCCTTGCCTAGTTCAAAAGTAATTCAACAATATTTATTTTCCTATTCTGTTCACAACAACACTTTATGAAGGAAGTGCTATTTATATATTCTTGATTGCCCTCGGAATTTTTGGGCACTCTTTCCTATCCAAATAATTACCGCATGACAAAATTCAGCTCCATTTGCCTGGCAAATCTTCCTCGGAAAATTTCCAAAGTTTTTGTCCACCTAGAAGCATTGTGAAGGAAGTACCTTTTTTATATCTCTAATTGACATGAAATTTATACAGTTCCTTCATATGCCCAAATTATCACCCTCCTCCAAATTGCAGCTCAGTCAAATTATCTATGTGATCCCAGGTTCAATTTATATTTTAGGGCCAAATTGGCACATTGCAAAGCAAGTGTTATATAGACCCCTCCTATTACCCTCAAACTTTTCGGGCACTCTTCCATACCCAAATAATTGTCACATGATAATATTCAGCTCAATTTTCCTAGTAAATCTTTCTCGGGAAATTTCCAAAGTTTCTACCTCGAGAGAAGCTTTGTGAAGTAAGTACTAGCTAGGCTTACCCAAATGATCTAAAAATTTACCAGCGCATGACCATACCTATGTAACTTACCTACACCAATTTTTAGTTCATTTCATTCATCCAATCTCTCTCACTAGTTTTCCCAAGTTTTTGTCCATAGAAGAGCATTGTGAAGGAAGTACTACTTTGGCATGTCAAAATGATATCAATTTTCTAAAATGCTTTCCTATGCCCAAATAACCATCCTCCACAAAAATTCAGCTCAATCCATTCATTATTTTGAGCCCATCTTCAACATTCATATTTTTGTCCAGTGTGGTACTTTGCAAAGCAAGTACCACCTACGATCCTCCTTTTGAGCTGAAAATTTGTGAATACATTCTCCTTAGTAGATGATCATCCTCGGCCAAAACTCACTCCCATTGGCCATGTGCATTTCCCGTACCGCTAATCAAACACTTGGCTGCTTATTCATGTTTGAGCATCGATCGGTCTCCTCATGAGAATCTTATGTTGTAATTTTCTTCCTGGCACCTACCTGGGGAGTGCCCAACCCACTAGATATACCTATGCCGCCCAGAACACATGGCAATGCCAGGGTCACGCGGTGACCACGCGGCGGGCATGCGAGCTTACGCGCTCTAGAGTTGGGGCCCTCGGTCACCGTCCAAACCTCGATGTCTCTCCATAAAACCATGTATTTCTGATTCAATAGATACTTATTTACCTAGAAATGATTTTTGGAAAAAATAAATAGCAAACTATGACGCATCTGCAGTTCAAATTTGACCCGCTTCCAGCTGAATCGACGGGAATTTGTCTTTTTCACCAGAGGTGGATCAAAAATTTTGACACCCAACCATTTTGTCAATTATGCATTAAATATGGCCTAGTATTTTAGAAAATTGATTTGGTCCAATTTTGCAACAAATATATGGTAGGTCCTTCACAAAAAAAAACTCATTTCAGGCACTCGGAAAATGGAAAATGTTTTTTTCGTCGAAAGAAAATGAAAACTTCCTTAGGCAACATTGTTTCCCATTCCAATATGCACTCTTGTGCACAAAATGAGATCATTTGAACAAACTATGCCATGAATGTGGCCATAAGATTGATCGTTTGACTTGAAAGCCATGAATCTTCACGCTTGATAGCTCATTTCTGAGAACACTTTTTTAAAATAATTGCCGTATTACAAGTTTGTTATTTTTCCTAGGAACTTGGCCACATATAATGACACAACGCGAAGGTTTTCCAGTTTTTTGATTTTTTTTAATTTCTTATGCCCGTTTCAAAATGCGGTCAAAACGGCGGGCTTGATCGCTCCTAGCTAGTGGTTGAATCTTGGAATTTTTTTGGTGTTCCTATGATTAAATAGATACTTATGTACCTAGAAATGATTTTTGGAAAAAATAAAGAGTAAACTATGAGGCAGCTACAGTTCAAATTTGACCCGTTTCCAGCTGAATCGACGGCAATTAGTCTTTTTCACCAGAGGTAGATCAAAACTTTTTTCACCCAACCATTTTGTCAGTTGTGCATTATATATGGCCTAGTATTTTATAAAAATTATTTGGTCCAATTTTGCAACAATTATTTGGTAGTTCCTTCACAAAAAACCCTCCTTTTGGGCCCTCGGAAAATGAAAAATGAATTTTCCGTGCAAAGAAAATGAAAACTTCCTTAGGCAACATTGTTTGGAATTCCAATATGCACCCTCGTGCACAATATGAGATCATTTGAACAAACTATGCCATGAATGTGGCCATAAGATTGATCATTTGGCTTGAAAGCCATGAATATTCACGCATGATAGCTTATTTCTGAGAACACTTTTTTAAAATAATTACCGTATTATAAGTTTATTATTTTTCCTGAAAACTTGGTCACATATAATGACACAATGCGAAGGTTTTCCAATTTTTTGATTTTTTTTGAATTTTTTATGCCCGTTTCAAAATGCAGTCAAAACGGCGGACTTGACCGTTCCTAGCTAGTGGTTGGATCTTGTAATTTTTTTGGTGTTTCTATGATTAAATAGATACTTATTTACCTAGAAATGATTTTTGGAAAAAATAAAGAGCAAACTATGAGGCAACTACAGTTCAAATTTGACCCGTTTCCATCTGAATCGACGACAATTTGTCTTTTTCACCAAAGGTGGATCAAAAAAAATTCACCCAACCATTTTGTCAATTGTGCATTATATATGTCCTAGTATTTTATAAAATTGATTTGGTCCAATTTTGCAACAATTATTTGGTAGGTCCTTCACAAAAAAACCTCATTTGTGGCACTCGGAAAATGGAAAATGAATTTTCCGTGCACAGAAAATGAAAACTTCCTTAGGCAACATTGTTTGCCATTCCAAGATGCACCCTTTTTGCACAATATGAGATCAATTGAACAAACTATGCCATGAATGTGGTCATAAGATTGATCATTTGTCTTGAAAGCCATGAATCTTCACGCATGATAGCTCGTTTTTTAGAACACTTTTTAAAAATAATTTCCGTATTGCAAGATTATTATTTTTCCTGGAAACTTGGTCACATATAATGACACAATTCGAAGGTTTTTCAATTTTTCATTTTTTTTTGAATTTTTTATGCCCGTTTCAAAATGCGGTCAAAACGGCGGGCTTGACCGTTCCAAGCTAGTGGTTGAATCTTGGAAAACTTTTGATGTTTCTCTGATTAAATAGATACATATGTACCTAGAAATGATTTTTGGAAAAAATAAAGAGCAAACTATGAGGTAGGTACAGTTCAAATTTGACCCGCTTCCAACTGAATCGGCGGGAATTTGTCTTTTTCACCAGAGGTGGATCAAAACTTTTTTCACCCAACCATTTGGTCAATTGTCCATTATATATGTCCTAGTATTTTATAAAATTGATTTGGTCCAATTTTACAACAATTATTTGGTAGGTCCTTCACAAAAAAACCTCCTTTCGGGCACTCGAAAAATGGAAAATGAATTTTCCATGCAAAGAAAATGAAAACTCATTTCTCATAACACTTTTTAAAGATATTTGTCTTATTCCAATTCCAAGTTTGTTAGTTTTCCTAAAAAGTAGGTCAGATTTGCTGACACAATGAGAATGTTTTTTTTTTGAATTTTTCATATCATAAAACTGTTTATATGATTCAACACCTTCTTTTGACAAATTTAGATGGTCATAACATTTACTGGGTTCTGATTGGTCCATAGGCATGTCACGCGGATCGCGCCTCCAATGCCGTCGGATGGCCCCGGATCCGACGACAGCCCTCGTCCCCCTCACACTCTCATCCCTCTCACCCCCTCGTCTAAACTCCAAACCCTAGCGCCCCCGCACGCCGCCCCCCGTCGCACCCTTACTCCCTCGTCCCCATCTCCACCGCCGCCACCGCGCCCCTCCCGATCCAACCCGCGCAGCAACCTACCTCGCCGCCCCCACCCGCTCCGCTCCGGGATCCATCCACCCAGTCATCTTCCTCCTTCTCCTCTCTGTCTCTCGATCCAACCCAAGCACTGCCGCCGACCCTTCCCAACCCCGGCCTCGTCCAGCGTCGGCGACCCCTTCTCTCCCTCCCTCCCTCCACCTCCAGCAGCGGATCCACTCGAGCAGCATCTCAGGCCACCGTCAGATCCACCCTCCTCGCGCTGGACGGAAACCCTAGCCGCCCGTCCATGGCGACCCACCGCAGCACCCAAAGGCCTCGACGACGGCGGTATGGTATGAACCCCCTCCCCCTCCCCCACTTCTTCTTCTCCTTCAAACTCCCTCTGTCTCACCCCCGTCTCTGTCTTTGCCTCTTCAGGTAGGAGCAACGGCGACCAGCGACGGCCATGGCGACCCACCGCAGCCTCGAAGACCTCGACAACGGTCGGTGCTACGGTATGAATCCCTCCTCCCCCTTCTCTTCTACTTCTCCTTTTTCTCAACGTCTCCCCCTAACCCCAATATCGTTTCGTCCCTTCCCTTCTTCTCTGTAGGTGAGGTACAGCAACCAGCGACGGGACGATGCCTAAATCCACCGGTACAGGAGAGCAGCCATGGAATGGAAGGTCCGTTCCACCCGTTCTTCCCCGCTTGATTGACTCTATTTAAGAGTTCTTCGGTTTCAAGTGGATTTTCTTCTGGGCTCCATAAGTCAAAATGGAGACCGCCACCACATGGTATGTGCTGCCGTTTTGCTTTCATGCGTGTGTGGCCATGGCCTTCTTTAGAATAGGGGTGCCACTGATCTACTAGAACTGAATTGCTCCCCTGTTTTGCTGTGGTCGTATGCTCTGTGGTCACTGATGCGTGCTGCATACCTGTAGATTAGGACCAAAATTTGAGCAGTTTCAGTCGTGCAGATTATAACTGAATCATGCCCTGCTTTCTTGTAGTTGTATGATCTTACTGCTGAATTGATTGCTGTATTGTTCAAACTGAAGTCTTCCAGTTGGCTTGCTACAATGTAGTATATCACTGTACTTCAGACTTATTGTAGTATTTAGGCCTGGGCGCTTTGGAATTTAGCTGTAGTATTTTACAGAGATAGGATTTGCCCTTTCCTTCATGTGGTAATTTTGTAAGTATGAAGAAACTGGTTAGTTTTGTCATGATATCCTTCCACTTTATTTTCTTTTTGCTTTTTAATGTTTTCCCTGTTTGCTTTTTAACATTGGATACCATGTTGGTCTGCTAGTCTAAAACAAACAGAAATTGAGTTGCATGTCCAACACAACCACAGAAAGAAACACTAGCAGCACTACTGCCTATGCTTGATTTCTGCAGTAAACATGTTATCTGAAATTCTGTAATGATGTTAACTGATGTGAGTTTGTGCACTTGATGTTTTATACTTGGAAGACAAATGAACTTGTTTTGGTTATATCTCTCCCTGTTAATTATGGGTGATTTCC
>NC_041382.1:9984784-10027881 GCF_002162155.2 Triticum dicoccoides | reverse complement strand
CCACTTCTTCTTCTCCTTCAAACTCCCTTTGTCTCACCCCCGTCTCTGTCTTTGCCTCTTCAGGTAGGAGCAACGGCGACCAGCGACGGCCATGGCGACCCACCGCAGCCTCCAAGACCTCGACAACGGTCGGTGCTACGGTATGAATCCCTCCTCCCCCTTCTCTTCTACTTCTCTTTTTTCTCAACATCTCCCCCTAACCCCAATCTCGTTTCGTCCCTTCCCTTCTTCTCTGTAGGTGAGGTACAGCAACCAGCGACAGGACGACGCCTAAATCCACCGGTACAGGAGAGCAGCCATGGAATGGAAGGTCCGTTCCACCCGTTCTTCCCCGCTTGATTGACTCTATCTAAGAGTTCTTCGGTTTCAAGTGGATTTTCTTCTGGGCTCCATAAGTCAAAATGGAGACCGCCACCACATGGTATGTGCTGCCGTTTTGCATTCATGCATGTGTGGCCATGGCCTTCTTTAGAATAGGGGTGCCACTGATCTACTAGAACTGAATTGCTCCCCTGTTTTGCTGTGGTCGTATGCTCTGTGGTCACTGATGCGTGCTGCATACCTGTAGATTAGGACCAAAATTTGAGCAATTTCAGTCGTGCAGATTATAACTGAATCATGCCCTGCTTTGTTGTAGTTGTATGATCTTACTGCTGAATTGATTGCTGTATTGTTCAAACTGAAGTCTTCCAGTTGGCTTGCTACAATGTAGTATATCACTGTACTTCAAACTTATTTTAGTATTTAGGCCTGGGCGCTTTGGAATTTAGCTGTAGTATTTTACATAGATAGGATTTGCCATTTCCTTCATGTGGTAATTTTGTAAGTATGAAGAAACTGGTTAGTTTTGTCATGATATCCTTCCACTTTATTTTCTTTTTGCTTTTTAATGTTTTCCCTGTTTGCTTTTTAACATTGGATACCATGTTGGTCTGCTAGTCTAAAACAAACAGAAATTGAGTTGCATGTCCAACACAACCACAGAAAGAAACACTAGCAGCACTACTGCCTATGCTTGATTTCTGCAGTAAACATGTTATCTGAAATTCTGTAATGATGTTAACTGATGTGAGTTTGTGCACTTGATGTTTTATACTTGGAAGACAAATGAACTTGTTTTGGTTATATCTCTCCCTGTTAATTATGGGTGATTTCCGTCTTGCAAATTATATATGTTCTGTTTTGAGCTATCTCTCTTCCTGGTAATAAAAGTATGTGCATTGGTTGATATTTAGTATTCGTATGTCTAGTTCACGATGATGGTCACTTGCGGCAGAGGCACCGATATTTTGGTGTCTAGATATTCGTCGCCGATAACTAAGCATGCAATGCTTGTATATACCCAGTTTTTACTACCTAGTAGTGAGCACACCTAGCCCCAGTCACCTACTTCAATCAAAGAAACTAAGAATGTTCATAATAATTTGAAAAGTATCTCATGCTTGATGCTCATACACTTACAGTCTCTTTTATTCTACCAGGACCTTTGTTTGTTTCTGTGAGCTTGCCTCTGTGGCTAGCACATATCATATGTGATCCATGATGTCTCTTTTTCGCCCACTGAAGCTTGGAGCAAAGTGGCATATTACTTTTGTGATAACTGAGAGAACTGCGAGGCTTTCTTTTCTACTTTGGCATATAATATTAGAATTAATATTGTTTTTATTTGAAATTTGTTATTAGGCTATTAGTGCGAAACTTCCAAGTTATAACTATCCCTGCATTTCTTACTCCAATTGTGAAAGGACTATATATAGTCTGTGTGCTTCTGTGAATATATTTGAGTACATTTTTATCATGCTGCTGTAATATGTAATGTAGTTTTCGAAGCATGTCTGCTGTTGTAATTCAGTATTTATATGCAGCAACAGATTATCCAGTACTGTTGCCTACATGCTTCTGGCCGTTGATACTTTTCATTTTTCTCAGTTCTACTTGCTTCGGATTGCTTCCTTCCTGACACCCTGATCCAGATGATGGCAACAGCGATGGCGTCCACACTCAAGCATGCCTAACTCTCCATCTATAACTGGTCCGTCTTCTTTGGACGGTTAGTTGCTTCCTCCCCACTTTGAAATCTCGATCTCCTTTCTTGTTGATGGGCTTGTTGAATGATTCGTATATGTGTGGATGTAGGGTGCAGGTGCTCTACTACACGCTGCTGGATAGTTTACCTGGACGTGTACGTCGCCAGTCGAGAGGCGTCTCCAGCTTGCGCAGACCGCCGTCTGGCTCTATCACTAATCAATTATCTGTTACTTGCCAACGTGCTTTCTAGGCCGCTAGTTTTGTATTTAGCCTATAACTGCATGAGTCATTCTCGCTGAAATGACATGATTTAGCTTTTAGTTCTTCTGGCCAAACATGTGTTTTAGCCTTTTGCCTTTGCTTATCAACAGTTGTTTTGCTTGTTTTTGAGCTACTGCCACTTTGAGCTGATGTAGGCCTGTAGTTATTTATTGCAACTGAGCTTCTATATTGCATTGTTGGACCATTGATTGCCACCTCTTAGATTTACTGTCATATGGAGTGGATAAATTTGCACCCAGCTTACTAGTAATCTGAGCACTTGTTAGTTTAGTCAGGTAGGATTAGAGTGAAATGATAATGTAGGAAGTACGTATCATAAATATATGAAAGGCTACAATCCTTGAGAGAACCTGGTTCTACTTTTGCAAATGCTCAGTTTACTCATGATATGGTTTCTGTAGCTATGTGATGCAACATACATATATACTGCTGCCTTGGAACAGTAATAAAATATGAATATGTGCTATTTGCTAGCAGTCCTTCCCTTTCCAAGATACATGAAAGTGCAGAGACTATCAATCCGAAAATATGAATATGTACATTTTGTTCTCATTTCTCAGTTTTGGCGCCTCTTGTTGATGCAGGTGCACGTGACTGTTGTTGAGGACATGGTGTTCTTTTTGGCGCGCCCAAGTATTGGGTGATGCTTGCCTGCATGGTTACTGCAGCTCCAGTTCATCCCTCATGTCAAGTTTCGCCAGCGCGAGGCAAGCGACCGAGGTGGCTGTTGCTGTGACCGAAGATCAGAAGAAGCTTGGAGATGTCCACAATAGTTTTGGTGCCGCTGTATTTGTTTCTGATTGTATGTACACTTGATGGATCATGCAGATGTGCTGTTCTGAGTTTCATAGAGTGATTTTTGGATTTGATCATTTAATTGTGAGAATTATTTATTGTTTGCTGTTGAAATGTGTAAAATTGAAATCTGTGAATGAAAAAGGCTGAATGTTCGTCCATTGGATCGAATAATATTTGGGCTCTAAAAAGGCTATGGCCCAAACAATAGTGGACTGGAATATTGTGCATTTATGAAAAACAAAAACAAAAGGCTGAATGAAACGGAATGCAAAATGGCCTAAGCCCAGAAAATAAAAAGGCCGAATTGTAGGGCTTGGCCCATGAACCTGATCAAAATTTGATGGAAAAAAACACAAATAGGCTAAATTAATGGGCTCGGCCCATGTAAAACACCTAATCGGACCGGGCTGAATCTTGTGCCACGTCAGCTTGCCACGCTGGATGCCTACGTGGCCTGGGGAGGTTGCTAGTGACCAAAACGCCACAGTAGGAATATTTTGGTCATAAACGTCTACGACCATTCCAGAAGAAAGGTCGCTATAGTCAGTTTACGACGGCCAGCTTTTGACCTTATGTTTTTGGTCACAAAAAGGTCATAAATGGAA
Organism: Triticum dicoccoides; assembly: GCF_002162155.2. NCBI lineage: Eukaryota > Viridiplantae > Streptophyta > Magnoliopsida > Poales > Poaceae > Triticum > Triticum dicoccoides. The sequence continues at coordinate 10,024,168 of NC_041382.1, read as the reverse complement.
ATTTGTGACCATTCAGTGACCAATAGTGGTGGTCACAAGTTGACATATTTCTTGTAGTGATTGTCAAGTGTGGTATTTGGTGGTTTCAGCAATGGCATCATGGAGATGGTTCCCGAGATCCATCTATCAGTCCAAATAGACATAGATGTTCCATCTCCAATCCTTTTTATCAACCCAACTTTTAGAGCTTCTCTGCCCGCTATAATCTCGCGCCAGGTAGCCGCGGCCGATCGGGGCAGTGTTGCTTCCATAAGTGTTAGGAGTCTCCAACCTTGTTTGCCCAGCATTGCTATATTGAACTGGTGCATGTCCCGAAAGCCCATGCCTCCCTTACATTTTGGCGTCGCTAGATTCTCCCAGGAGACCCAATGCAAAGCCTTCTTGTCAAGAGAGCTACTGTAGAAAAATTTGGCCATTGGGTAGGTAACACTCTTGCAAACCTTTTTAGTCAGAAGGAATGTACTCATGCTAAATGTTGGGATGGATTGCACCACATATTTTAACAAAGTCTCTCTGCCTGCACATGCCAATAAACGTTTAGACGAACCTTGCATCTTACCTCGAGACATGTCACCGATGTGGTCAAAAGTTCCACTTGTGATTCGCCCAAGAGGTTGAAAGGCCCAGGTAACGCTCACTAAAGGCCTCAACTAGAATGTCCAAGATTGCCTTCAGTGTTTGCCTCTCCAGATCAGGTGTATTCATGCTAAAATAGATAGCACTTTTATCTCTATTACCCCTTTAACCAAAAGCATTTCCATAAATGTCCATAATAGTGTTCAATCTATCTGCATTTTGTCCCTTTGCACTAATGAAGATGAGACTGTCATCGGCAAACAAGAGATGGCTGACCCAAGGAGATATGAAGTTAACTCTAATCCCCTTATCAATATTGCCCCCATCATAAAATTTGAGCAAAGAAGATAAGCCCTCTGCACATATTAAAAATAAGTATGGTGATACAGGATCTCTCTGCCGCAATCCTTTTGAGGGGGTGAAAAAGGGATGAAGCTCCCTTTTACCCTAATGGAAAATCTGAGAAAAGAAACACACTTCATAATGAGCCTAACAAAATTAATGGAGAAGCCCAATCTCAGTAACATGGCCTCCAAATAGTTCCACTCGACCCTATCATAGGCCTTCGTCATATCTAGCTTGACTGCACAAGAATAATTCTTCCCCTTCCTACGTTTCATAGTGTGCACACTTTCATATGCAAATAAAACATTGTCTGTGATCAAACGTCCGGGAACAAAAATACTCTATTCTTCACTTATAATCTCATCCATAATACTCCGCATGCGGCTAGTGATTGCCTTTGCAGCAATCTTATAAAGTACTGGACAAAGAGCAATAGGACGGTATTGGAGAAGTGACTGTGGGTGTCATACCTTTGGAATCAGAGTAATTGAAGTATTGTTGAGTCCGACTGATATTGCACCCCCATTCAGAAATTCCAAAACTGCTCATGTAACATCCTCCTGGAGGGCGCCATTTGGAACAGTGCTTTGGAGGGCGCCATTTGGAACAGTGCCTCCCTCACCTTGGTTGCATCATAGGGTTTGTCCAGTAGATCATTCATAGCTTGCGTAACTTTTATCGGAACAAATTGTAGAACATTACTAGAGTCATGGAACCCTTGGGACTCATCCGCCATTGTTGGCATTAGTTTCTCTTGTATTTTGCTCTTTCTTTTCTTTTGGGCATGACTGTGCTGTTTCCGCCCCAGCACCTATCGTTGGATATTCGGTTGGTTGCTTTGTATACAAAGCGGGGGGAAACCCTTTTTCGGATATAGGTTCTGGTTAAAAGTTTGCACTTCAATTTTGTCCTTACTTTCTATCACACATACTGAGCCATCTTGTCACCGAAGACCGACAATTCTGTTAGTATGCCTGCGTTGAGCTGCCTGTGGTTGAAAGTAGGAAGTGTTACGACCTCCCTCGTGAAGCCAATGATCAGGTTCTTGATGTTCGTGTGTTGTACAGCCTTGTTCTTCCCATCAAACTTTGCTTTACCATCAAACTTGCCCTTGTTCTTGAACTTGTAGGGCTGGAATTTTTTCTTCTGTACCAGATTGGCACCAAATCCTCCCTCAATACCTCGAGCATGTGTGTCCTTTGCTCTCGCCTTTTCTTCCACATCAAGAGTACCAATGAGATCCGGGACAGAAAACTCCTGCCTCTTATGCTTCGGTAAGGTAGCAAAGTTCCTCCACGAGGGAGGAAGCATCATGATGATTCCTCCGGCACCAAACTTGTTCGGTAACATACAATTGAAGTGCTCAATGTTGTTGCCGTTCTCTCTCTCACGCCGGACGGAGGTGGAAGAAGGAGCACACTTTTTTTCCCGGCGACGAACGCCCCGGCGCCCAAACGCCTCCTTTATATTCAACACACAGGCTACATCACGGCAACTCCCCTAACATGATGTTTACAGTGCCTTATATAGGCTCACACACGCATACCACCAGGAGCCACTAACTCCACGCACGCACACATAACTGGCCGCTGCTCTCGGCCACTAACAACACGAACTGTCTTGACCTCTTCCTACGCATGCACGTCCATATCCAGCTGATGCATGCACTAACCACTAAGCCACATGCATGGAATGCTACGCCTTCACTCTCGCTTGCACGCCCGATCAGCACGCCCTGGCCGGCTCGCATGACGCGCTCACACGCACATGCTGCGGCTTGGACTTCCAACAGATCGCAACGGCCACAGCTCTACCCGGTGAACTCAGGTGCACACATACTATCGCAACACACGCGCACACACCGCACCCAACGTCGGTCGCCAGCGCATGGACATGGCTTATTGCCAACACTCAAGTTCTCTAGCAAATGATTGTATCTTGTGAACTTACTCAACCACGGAGCGCTTTTCGGTCATCCTGTAGTCACAGAATTGTCTCATGATTTACAGCTCAATGCCAACATGCGAGACCCCAAACTTGGCCTCGAGTGCGTCCGACATATCTTTTCCATTCTGAATTGATGCATAAGCATCAACTATGTTCTCACCAAGAACACTCACGAGAGCAGCCTTAAACAAAGTATCCATTTTCTGAAAAGCTTTTTCCAGTTGAGCATCATACTCTCCTTTAGGTTTGCCAAGAGTGGTGTCATAGCAACTCATGGTTTGAAACAGAGTGGTTTGAAACCATAAGACTGCTCTCACAAATGGGCTGTGTGGGCCCCTAGAATTTATTAGGAATTTCTGAAACTGCTATTGGGCAGCCCAAAATAGACAAAATTCCAGCAGGAAGATGCTGTCGGAGACGACGGCGTCGATCTCGGCATGGTGGTTGGACAGGAAGCACCGGAAGGGCTCCCGGAGCAGCTCCGTCGTCCGAAGGAACCTGTCGTTTTAGTCCTTGGATGTCAGGCCGGCGCTCGGGGGAAGCCCGACGTCGGGGAAAGGAATGACGACGACATCCAACGACCCCAGGGAAGTGTTTTCACGATCGATGATGGAGTGGATGGTTGAAGCTTGCAAGGGTGTGGTGAGGACATTGCACCGGACGCCACGGCGGCGAAGAGCGTGGCCATGAAGGCCATCGGGATGAGGTGGCCGGGAAGGAGGAACGGGAAGAAGAGGATCTACAATGGGGGCTGCTCGTCACCCTCCGTTGGCGCCATGGATGCATGATGCATGCCCGCCCTACCCACAGCTTCCGATCTTGTAGAGGCTTAGAAGAGCTGGATGAGTACTAGTACCACATTAAATGGTTAGAAGAGTTGGGAACCCCGTTAAACATTTTCAAAATCCCCAAAAACCTAACACAAAAAAAGTTACAGGGCTTTCAAGATCTAGAGGCAAAAAAATTCAAAAAAAAAAGGTTTTGAAATTTTTTTTTATTTTTTTTTTTCAAAAAATGGTACGTAATATGACCGGGAAGTTTGAAATATTTTTCAAAATTTCATCATAGTCATGAACATGAACAAAGTCCTAGACATCAACAAGGTATAATAGCATTGATATGCTAGATATATCAACAAGTGCCTGTGAAGTGAGCTGTTGCTGGGGTTGGATAGAACTCTGAAGTTAAGTGTGCTTGAGCTGGAGTAGTGTGAGGATGGGTGACCTTTCGGGAAGTTTGACCATGGAGTGCGATTTGACCCGAGATTAAGCATATTGACCCGAGATTAAGACATAATGACCTGAGATTAAGAAAAAAACGAAAAAAATGCGCCATTAGAATACCAGATTCTAATGGCGCACCACGGGTGCGCCATTAGAAAAAATTCTAATGGCGTGATGCTAGTGGCGCACCAGTAGTGCGCCATTAGTAGCGAAAATAGGTGCGCCACTAGCAGCCCTTTTTCTAGTAGTGATTGAGGGAGAGATCAATATGAAGTGCTGGAGCAGGTTGTGCAGGAGCCTGACTAGCACTGACAGCGTTAGTAGTGTTGTTTCTCCACAGAGAATTCAGCAGGTTAACAAGTACAAGAGCAAATCCATCAGAGTTAACACTGGAACTGGAGCTGCTGTGCTGAGAGATAAAATCATTCCAAGCCATGACAGGGTTGTCTTGAATGTTGTTCTCTGGAAGTATATCATCAACAACCTGAAGGCCTTCACTTGCAAGCCATGCCTGAAAGTTATAGATAGCAGGAGGGGTGGGGCAGGCCAAGCTCCCCAGTTCGCCTGAAACTGCAAGTTGTTGCCTTGATCAACCACGACATCATCAGCTTCATTGTTAGCAGCATTGTTGACCTGATCAGCTACCACATTTTGGGCCATCCAGTTGTGGAGTTAAGCCTGATAAATCTGCTCAGCAGTCAGACCCTCCCCAAAGAGAGGATGAGGGACACCATCATCTGGAGGGGGATCTTCTCCTGCCGGCGGCACTTCCGGTAAGTGAGCATTCCAATCGCTGCTACACAGCATGGTGACCGCAACCGTCCAGCTGTGACGAGCTCCTCCAATCTGCCTCATCACAATGCTTTTAGGAACCAATCGGAGTTGGATGACCCTAGCTTTTAGCAGAACAAACCTTCTGTCACCTCGTGGGTTATGCCACTCAATCAAAGTACCAAAAGTATCCACAGACTTGTGCAAATAGTGCTGAGTTTGATAGTCATATGGGAATCCAACATATAGAATCCAAATCTCAGGCCTAAATGTGGTGAGACGCATGTTTAGCGCAGCATCATGGGGGACAAACGAGATAACAATATGTTCCTCTGCTTGAAACTCATCTAGCTCAAACGTGGTGCCCACAATAGAGTCACGAATCAAAGAATCATCAAATCCAAAAATGCCAATCCCTAATGGATGATCTACAACTTCAGTGGGGAAGAAGTGGGATTCATGGAGCAAAGCTTGGATAGTATCCCTGAGAGCTGCTTTCTGATGTTGCGGGATGAACCTGTTAGCTTCTGCGATTGCCAAGAAATCATGGCGGAGAGTAGGTACCGCACTAACCACCATGTCACTCCGCACCTTCCGATCAGGCGGACCAAGCTCCACCGTCATGCCCTGCGGGAGGTAGGGGATGATGTTGACGGGGAAGTTGGCCATTGATGGTGGCGGAGGTGTCTGCAGAGGAGCAGAGGAGGGCACGCAGGGCGAGGAGGAATGCGTATCGGCAGGCAGACGGGAGGGCTTGGGAACCCAAAACTCTTATTTGGAGCGACGTCCTTGGTTGTAGGATGAGGCCACGTGGCGTTGCCTACCAGTACTAGAGCGATGGACGGCAGCAGATCAAGCGTGCGGAAAGGGGGGTCGATAGGCAGGTGAGAATCCCAGCAGTGGTTGATTTGACCGGACGAGAATCAATTAGAGCATCGTTTCCCAACGTGGCTGTAGCAGGAATATTTTTGGATGCCAATTGCGTCTCAGTATCAATAAAAATGGGAGACTTTCCTTTCAAAGAATTATCCTGACCAAATACTGCGGTTAATTTTCCAATCACCGTATCCTTTCCCTCTTTGGACCTCCAAAAATATTGTTTGGCAGTTGGATCAAAGCAATTATGCCTAGTGTGGCCCAAGAAGAAGCACCGATCACATTTGAGGTAAGCTGGACACTCGAAAAAGATATGCCTATTAGAGCCGCAAATAGAGCAAGCCCGAGAAAGCGAGCCATGATGCAGGCCCAAGTCACGAGTAGGCCCTTTTTCATTAATCTGTTGGTCCGGGAGAACGCAAGAACAAATGTCATTAAGACATTCTGGGCAAGTACTATTCGGACATAAAGCAGCCTGGTGACCCGAAGAGTGGCCTGCGGAGCACAAATTAAGCCTGCCATGAATGTAATCCATAGGAGGAATCGAGTCCAGAGACTAAATAGTCTTAATGTGAGCATCCGAATATCCAAAAATACATTGGTCACGAATATGGAATAACATAAAATTAGGAATTTTGTCCCAGATATTCGCATAAAACCGACAACCTTGGAATCTGTAATTAATGTCATTAATTCTGTCAATATTGGAAGGTTGGAAACTGCCAAAAGTAATTCCCGCGGATGAGGCAAGTGGGTAATTGCTTGCAATTAATGGTTGAACAAAATTTGAATCATGCAGCATCCGCTCCGGTGACCTTCTTGTCGCCGGCGATCTATCCGGCGAGGTATCAAGAGGAGAGACCCCTACCTCGTTGGACAAAATACCAAATTTTGCAAGCTCCAAAGAGGACGAAGGTTGATCAATAGTAGCCTGCTCTGTGAACTTATATTTGGATTTAATAGCCATCGGTGAGCGAGCAGCCACGTCAGTGATATGATCATCGAGATGCCACAAAATATCAGGTACCAAATTGCCATTAGAATTGGGCCGAAATAGATTAAAATGGCACACAAAGTCAGGCCAGATTCTGTCCTTGAGACCATAAATGTAATGTCCAACCTTATTGGAGGCCACAGAGAACCTATATCTTCTTCTAGAGAGATGTAAAACCTTGAGACCCGAAGGGTTCCCCCCAATGCAACATTGTAAAGCAATGGCCACGGAATCTTCATTGAGGGGAAAACTTGCCGAGGAGAAATGAGCCACCAAGAAGAACTCTTTGAGAGAACCAGAGGGGGAGAAGTGCACCGAGGAGCCAAAACGTTGACGCACCTAAGCCGCGACCGCAAGGCCGGGGGAGAAATCCCAATGTAGTAAGCCGTCCTTGATGAACTAGCTGAGAGATCACCATCGTTGGTTAATGTGTGGTGGAAGCAGGTGGGAGAGGAGAGGAGAGGAGAGGGAGAGCCATTTGTCATGGTCCAATACTATCTTTCTCCACAGCAATCATATCATCAATGGTAAGATATTTTTGATTATCATCCCCCCCAATTATCAAATTCATTTGACTCATTTGACTAACAAGAACAGATTTATCCATAGTAGAAAAGGATTTACCTTTGAATGTTTGTGGGATCTCCAAGTTCTTCTTCCTTTTATATGTAGCCGCTTTCTCCATAATGTTCACATTGCCATGCCCCCTAGTAGCAGGCCTTTTAGCTAGCACAAGACCCCATTTAGGCTTCTTCTCATGGATATTCTCATCATTTTGGGTTTGGTTAAGTGATTCCAGCAAAGATCTCTTCCAAGACTCACTTTGTAGGATTTGGACAGCCTCAAGAGGGAGAACCCCCAACTCTTCTTCCTTTGAATCCTCATTTTTAGAGTCAGAAAGATCAACCGATCTTAACAGATCCTCACAGTATTCCATGCTACCAGTTTTCTTCTTAGGGGTTATGTAAGCAGCATTTTCCCCAAGTGGAGTTTCTGGAACCATCATTTTCCCCTCTCTCTTTTCCTTCCCATCAGAAATGTGGTTCTGTTCTTTGAGGTCACCAGCAAAGCTAGTGTGCGCAACAGATGATGAATCCTCAAAATCAACAGCAGCCAAAGCACACTTCATGATGAACTCCTCCTAATCAGTATCATTTCCATATCCCATAGGTGTAACCACCCCCCTTTGACTACCAGACTTGTTTGAAATTACATGTTTAGTTGTAAAATTAGCTTTGTCTAGTTCATCAATTGCCTGATCATCCTCACCTGATCCTTCAAAAGCATGCTCCCCTTGAGCTCCATTCTCTTTCTCAGTCCATTCTTCCTCAGCACCCTCATCCTCCTCATTACCATCCTCATCCTCATCCAAGTCAATGACAGAGTCAACACCTCCTGCTTGCTCAAAACCTTCCATAGTAAAACCAAGTAGGAACAATTTTTTCTTCATCTCAATCAATCTCTCAAAAGGAATCTTGGTTGGGCCTCACTACTAGGGAAAAGGCTAGCAGCAGCGCGGGTTTTAGGTGTATCAGTAGAGCGGGTACCGGCGCTACTAATAAGGCGCTACAGCTAACATGTAGCAGTAGCGCGTGCTCACAAGCGCTACTGCTACACAAGTGTAGCAGCGGCGCTCCTAGTGGAATCTCGCTACTGCTAATAGCTATAGCGTGCTTCTCCTGTACGCGCTACTGCTACTACCGCGCTGTTGCTAACTTTTCTCCACTCGCTACTGCTAATTTTAGTAAAAAAAATCAGCGTATTTGTTTTGTATCTGAACAGGCTTTATAGAAGAATCTTTAGCACATACAAATGTCATCATGATACACATACAAATGCCTGCGAGACCACAAATGTAATCATAGCATATACATACAAATAGTCTCATCATAATCATCATCCAACACAAAGTGGTATCTTGTCATCATCTCGAAAATAGCGATACATGCAAGTCTCAAATACTTGCAACTACAACGTCATCCATCTAAACAAAGGTATACGCGAGAAGAGCTATCACTATGAGTGAGAGTGGAACTATGCAGTACATGAGGTGGCGGTTACGAGTCCTCTCTCGCACTAGCATGAACCTCAAGTAACTAGCTTCTCCTTATTGTCTGCTTTTGAAGCCTATATGGCTGGCGCCCGAGAACCCATTCACTTGCGCCTGACACTGATGCCACTCGTTGTACACCCCCGGAACCTTCCCTTTGTAAACGACATAGCACTTCCATCTCGCCATCAAGAAATTAGGTACCTGTTAGAGATGCATGTTCATTAAGAGGATGTACAATCATATATATGCAACAAAATATACTAGAGCAACACCGAAAAAGAAAGGGTTAGCAACTAGATGCATCATACAGTACGCAAATTAATTAACTAGAGGTACGTAGGTCTGATACGTCTCCATCGTATCTACTTTTCCAAACACTTTTGCCCTTGTTTTGGAATCTAACTTGTATGATTTGAATAGAACTAACCTGGACTAACGCTGTTTTCAGCAGAATTACCTTGGTGTTGTTTTATGTGCAGAAAGCAAATATTCTCGGAAAGTCCTGAAACTCCACGGAATACCTTAGAAAACATAATAAAAATCCTCGCCAAATATGAAGACCAGGGGGCCCACACCCTTTCCACGAGGGTGGGGGCGCCCGCCCCCCCTAGGGCGTGCCCCCCTACCTCGTGGCCCCCCTGGAAACCCTCTGACGCCAACTCCAACTCTATATATTTGCATTCGGAGAGAAAAAAATCAGAGAGAAGAAATCATCGCGTTTTACGATACGGAGCCGCCGCCAAGCCCTAAAACCTCTCGGGAGGGCTGATCTGGAGTCCGTTCAGGGCTCCGGAGAGGGGGATTCGTCGTCCTCGTCATCATCAACCATCCTCCTTCACCAATTTCATGATGCTCACCGCCGTGCGTGAGTAATTCCATCGTAGGCTTGCTGGACGGTGATGGGTTGGATGAGATTTATCATGTAATCAAGTTAGTTTTGTTAGGGTTTGATCCCTAGTATCCACTATGTTCTGAGATTGATGTTGCTATGACTTTGCTATGCTTAATGCTTGTCACTAGGGTCCGAGTGCCATGATTTCAGATCTGAACCTATTATGTTTTCATGAATATATGTGAGTTCTTGATCCTATCTTGCAAGTCTATAGTCACCTACTATGTGTTATCATCCGGCAACCCTGAAGTGACAATAATCGGGACCACTCCCGGTGATGACCATAGTTTGAGGAGTTCATGTATTCACTATGTGTTAATGCTTTGTTTCGGTTCTCTATTAAAATGAGGCCTTAATATCCCTTAGTTTCCAATAGGACCCCGCTGCCATGGGAGGGTAGGACAAAAGATGTCATGCAAGTTATTTTCCATAAGCACATATGACTATATACGGAATACATGCCTACATTACATTGACGAACTGGAGCTAGTTCTGTGTCACTCTATGTTATGACTGTTACATGACGAACCGCATCCGGCATAATTATCCATCACTGAAGTGCCCAGCGGGGATCGGCTGGTTGTGGAACGGGGGTTGCAAGGGGTCCATTATCATCCCCTTTCCCACGTCCACCTTCTGGCCTTTGATCAAGTAGAGTATGGTGCACGGGGTTTCTTTTGCCTGCAAACACATATGTCTGTGGCGTAAAACATCCGAAAGGCAACAAAAATGGAATATTATATATATATATATATATATATATATATATATATATATATGTTGGTGCGACATGTAATTACCGTGATGGCGTCGAGCTCAGCCAAAGACGAAGGCCCACCGAGCGCGCCAGAGACTGAGGACGGGCTGCTATGAGCGGGAGCGGCTGCGAGAGGAGGCCCGGTTGCGTGGGCAAGTGATGGTGCGATGGTGTTGTTGTTCATGGAGTTGCTCCCGACGAAACTGGGCAACAGGAAATCATGTACCGTCTTGTCTGGATTTTCCTTCGTCCAGTTGAAGATAACTGGAACCAAGTTAGTAGCGAAATCATTTCTGCAGGTAGTTACAGCTGCATTGACTGCCTGCTGTAGCAACTCATATTTGTCCTCGGCTGCTTTTTTCGCGTCCTCGACTGCTTTTTTCTCGACCGCAAGCTTCACCTTCGCGTTGATGTCCGCCTGACTAAACTTCTTTTTCTGCTTCTTGGCCTCCGGGCCCTCGTTGTAAAACACCTTCCACGTGGCGCCGTCTCCAGCGCTGTGCACACGACCATATTGCGGTCGCTGGCCCAAAGGGAGTCCCTTAAGTTCGTTCAAGGCCCGGTTGAGAGGGGTGTCCCACTTGGGCCTCATCGGAGAAGTAGGGCTTTCGGCTGCAAGCTGGTGTTGCTTCTCCAGTATTCTAATAAATTTCCTCGTGATCTGGTCCGTGTAAAAAACCTTTTTCTCCTTGTCCCACTTGTAGCGGGCCCTGATGAAGTCACGCTCCAAGGGGTTGGTGAACTTCGCGAAGGGGTCTGGGAGACCCGCGGCTTCACGTTCCGCGTCCTCCTTATCCCATATGGGCCTTTTACCGAGGTAGCCACGGCTTCCGAGGCGATGCTTCACCGTGTTCCTTTGCTGAAGCTCTTGAATTTCGTAGCCTTAGCCTTGGCGTCCTCGGTAGCGCAAGTGTCCTTGAAGTTTTTGAACTCCTCTTTCGTAAGTGTCGGATTTTCCTCCAGAATCTTGGACAGGGGTTCCTCAGCCTCAATAGCTTGTTTCACCCTCCCTTTCCAGGAATCCAAATCATTGTTGAACATGCCCATGGCGTGATTGTTAATCTTTTTCATCTTCGGATCATCCCTGTCAGGACCCCGACTCGATGTCACATCGATCTAGCCGGTAACGCCTAATATCACTTTGCGGCCTCACGCACGGTATCCCCACGGGTGTCGCCTTACCTTTGCCCGGGACCGTTTGCGCCTTTTGGCTCACGTATATGATAGTGTCGCTAGCATCCATATGATAAAGAGCCCGGGCTGACATGACTAGTCGTAAACCCAAAGTGGCACAGACTTACAGGGACAGGCATCCATGACCCAGCTTCGAACGTGTCGGTCATCAGCAAGTGGGTCCGGGCTGTAGCACTGGGCTAGCAGGACTCCGGTAAACCGGGCTGTAGCGGGCTAACAGGACTCCGGTACTCAAAGCGTGACATTTCCCCGAAGGGACAGACACAGGAACGAAGAAGGACACATGCCGGCCAGCCTAAGTGTTCCAGAGCAGTAGCAAGCTACCATGGCTCAGCGGTAACACTAGGAGACATTTCCCGGTAAGAGAGGCTACTAAAGATAAACAACTAGATAGTCAGATCCCACACATAGCACTACACATTACACGTACGCATAACATGCAAGTATGTGTTGTACAACATGGCATCACAGCATAACTCAACAATTATATAGATAAAGGCTCAGAAGAGCCATCATAGCAATTATTGCAAACAGGGGTCACAAGACCCGTCATACAGAGCATACAAGCAACAAGCGGAAGCATTACATGTCTGGGTACAGACATCTATAAATGAAAAAGGCTGAAGAGCCTGACTATCTACAACATCCGATCAAGATCGTAGCTGAGGTACTAGCTACTAGTCGGAGTCCATGAGAACCCTAGTAAGGCCGAAGTCTCCGCTGCAAAAACATAAATAAAGCAACATGAGTACAAAGGTACTCAGCAAGACTTACATTAGATCCTTTCATACATGCATTTGTACCAATAGGGTAATGTGGGGTTTGGTTGCAGCAAGCCAGCTTTGACTCGGTGGCTATCCTGTTCTACGACTACCAGAAACTCTGGAGGTGAAACAACGTACACGAGTCCACTAATCACCACGCAATACACTACTATGGATTCATCCCCGTCTCCCTACGAGAAGGCCATCCATAGCACTCACACTTGTCTTGAGCATTTTATAGTATCCACTTCAAGTTGTCTATGTACCATGTAAGCATCCAAGAAGTCCATAACCGCGGACCCGGCTATTCGAATAGATCATGTTAACCCTGCAGGGGTGTACCTCTTCACACACGCTCTCGCCACTTACCGCCATGTACACGTCATGTATCTCGGCAACCTTCAAGCGGAAGCCTGGCGAGGGTGTCGGCCACGACCTGACTAACCACACAAGACTCTAGTCCAGGTTTATCGCCTATTCGGGTTCCATCCGCAAGGAGATCCGGCCGGGGTTTCACTCACGGCCCCAAACGATGTGTGCAGGGTTCCCAAGCCCACCTCGCCGGATGGATCTACGCTTGGTACACCGTGCCACTGGTGCCTAGTCTGTCCCAAGCCCACCTGGCCGGGTGCCACTTGGTAGACTACTAACACTACCTACAAACGCCAGAAACTAGTTGCGACTCCTGGACAGAGATCAAGTTGATTAATAAGTCGAGAGGGCTTGGAGCGCCCGGAGCCCAATGTGTGGTAGTATCGAGTCATTGGACAACATACATAGAACTCAGTGCTTAAGGACGGTTCCAGTGAGACAACCCACCATGTACTCCTACATGGCCTCTCACCGCTACCTTTACCAAATCGTGTTCACACACTTAACTCTCAGCATCAGAACATATCGTAACACTCCAATTCATTCCCAATGAACCAGACCTGACACAACTCTAAGCAATAGCAGGCATAGCATGGTAGGAACACATCAGTGGCTTCAATCAACTCCTACACATGCTAGTGGGTTTCAACTATTTACTGTGGCAATGACAGGTCATGCAGAGGAATGGGTTCAACTACCGCAGCACAAAGTAGCAGATGAATCGTTGTTGTCCTAATGCAATAACTGAGAGCACGAGCGAGAGAGTAGGGTTTTATCGAAATGAGCAAGGGGGTTTGCTTGCCTGGTAAATCAACAAGGGAGGCACTGCTTCACAGACAGGTACTCTGGAACGTCTCCGGAGCAGGACCTATCGAGAAGGAACGGTGCCGGCAATCAATACACAATCATATGCAACAATATGATGCATGAACATGGCATGTAGATGTGATGCTGTTGAGCTAATGCAACTAGTGTTCAATTGGTTTGAAGTCCATTTGAACCAAAGGTTCAAATGCATTTCTAAATTAGGTCTCTTATATATGCCATAATGTGTTTTCCCATATTCAGCATGTATAAGTTGGTTTTTCATGCATGAAACTAGTATAGATGGAAAGGTTGCATTTTTCTGATAATTTTTCATATATAAATTATTTAAATCTGAGCTACGGTTGAATTGATATGAATTTTTGAAGTTTAAATCATTTTCTGGATTTTCTGAATTATTTTAATTCCAGAAAAGGTATAATTGCGTCAGCATGATGTCATCATTGCATCAGCGGGTCAACGCGGCTGTCCAGGTCAAATCTGACGTGTGGGACCCACACGTCAGTGACAGGGGGTTAACCCCGAGTCAAAACTGGGCTGGTCAGCTTTGACTAAGCCCTGGGGCCCACTTGTCAGCGTCAGCGGGTGGGGAATTAGTGACTAATTAACAGGCCACGTCAGCCCGCCGGGGTTCTGGCCGGCGGCGACCATTAGCGCGGCGGCGACTCGCCGGACTTGCGTTACAGACGGCGTTTGATCGCGCGAAGACCACCGGGGCGTAGCCCGTCGTCGTCCGCAACCAGGGGAGCTGGTTGGGGGGCTGCGGGGGCACCGGAGCTCGCCGGAGCAAGCTTGCGGCGGCGGCCGGAGCTCGGGATAGCGCGGGCATGGGGCTGCAGCTCGCGTTCGAGCGAACGGAGGGCACAGGCGGTATCTACGAGGCAGCAGGAGCACATCGAGCTATCTACGCGAGGCGGAGGTGCTCGGGGGCACGGAGCTCGCCGGCCATGGCGGACGGCGGCTTCGGGCGCTCGCGGGGCAGCGGCTACAGGGCACGCGCGAGAGAGAGGTGAGGGGAAAGGAAGAGAGGCTCACGGCGGACTCGCAGAGCAGGCCGGTGTGCTCGGGGACGTCCTGCGTCCGACGAATTGACGGTGATGGCGGCGAAGTCGATCTCCGGCGTCGGTGGTGAAGAAGACAACGGCGTCGGCGATGGAGCGCGTCCGGAGGTGCGAGGCTTGACGAGGAGGTAGAGGGGGTCGAGGCGGAGCTGGGAAGCGTCTCAGGGAGGGGAGGGGAGGCCGGTGGCCGTGGTGGTTCTCGTCGGCGGCGGCGGTCGCGTTCGGTGGGAGTGAGGGGGAGCCAGAGGAGGAGATGAGCGAGAGGGAGGGGAAAAGGGACCGGGGCGGCTGCGTGGCGACGTGCAATCCATCCAGAGCGGCGAGGGGAGGACAGGCAGACAGGGAGGGAGGAGGCGTGGCGCGGTGGCGCGCGCGCGCGCCGGCCACACTCCGTTCCCCTGTCGGGAAGGAAGACGACAGAGGAGGGGGAGCCTGGTGGGCTGGGCCACCTCCCGGCTGGGCCGGCCTGCTGCGGCTGGGCTGCACAGGGGAGGCCCCAGGTAAGCCCCTCCTTCTTTTATTTTTGTTTTTCTATTTTTTTCTGACATTTGTTTGATTTAATAAATATATTAAATCATTTAATTTTATTATGCCAATTTTTGCAGGAGCTGGATATATTATTCCAGAGCTCTTTTTTATAATTGGCATAATTTTTGGACCATATTTCATATATATAGAAATATATTTCCAATGCAAATATTTATCGAATTAATCCAAATGGCCAAAATAAAATATCCATGAGCTCCTAAAAATATGGTTTTGATTTTTATCTCTGTCCAATATTTTTAGAGGGCATCATGAGCATTTTCTTGGACCCTTTTGGAGAAATTTTTTTATTTGGGTCATATTCAAAAGTGATTCTGAGGGTTCCACCAATCCTCATTTCAAATTTAAATGAATTTTAAATATGATGCACAATTAACTAGCTAGTCTAAGTCATACCAGACTAGGGATGTGACAACTCGCCCCCACTTGACAGAATCTCGTCTCGAGATTCAGGGGTCGACGGAAAGAAAGCGGGGTACTCCAGTCGAAGACGATCTTCTCGCTCCCAAGTAGCTTCTCTCTCGGAATGATGAGACCACTGAACTTTGAGAAACTTGATGTTCTGACGTCGAGTGACACGCTCTGCTTGATCAAGAATGCGAACTGGGTACTCTCGGTATGTGAGGTTATCTTGGAGATCAAGCGTTTCGTGGTCCACTCCACGGATAGGATCCGAGAAGCAACGCCTGAGTTGAGAGACGTGGAAGACATCATGAACTCGAGAAAGATGTGGGGGTAGTTCCAATTGGTAGGCAACCTCTCCTCGTTTAGCGAGAATGCGAAAAGGGCCAATGTAACGAGGAGCCAACTTACCCTTGATACCGAAACGATGGGTACCCTTTAAAGGAGTAACCCGAAGGTAAGCTTGGTCGCCAATTTCATAGGTCATATCCTTATGATGACGATCGTACTGGCTCTTCTGACGAGACTGGGCTGTTTTCAAATTCTCACGAATGATGCGAACTTGCTCTTCTGCCTCCTGGATCATGTCCGGTCCAAAGAATTGTCTTTCACCGGTTTCTGACCAGTTCAAAGCTGTTCGACATCTTCGTCCATAGAGAACCTCAAAAGGAGCTTTCTTGAGGCTGGATTGGTAGCTATTGTTATAAGCAAACTCGGCGAAAGGAAGACATTTCTCCCAATCCATACCGAATGAGATAACGCAAGCTCTGAGCATGTCTTCGAGAATTTGATTGACCCGTTCCACCTGACCACTCGACTGAGGGTGGAAAGCGGTACTGAAGGAAAGATGGGTTCCCATGGCAGTTTGGAAGCTCTCCCAGAAATGAGAAGTGAAAAGACTGCCACGGTCTGAATTGATCTCTAGTGGAACACCATGCAGTGACACTATTCGAGAAATATATAAGTCAGCAAGCTGACTAGCAGTGATATTTTCTCGAACAGGGAGGAAGTGAGCCACTTTGGAAAGACGATCAACGACTACGAAGATAGCGTTGTTCCCTTTCTTGGTCCTGGGAAAGCCGGTAATGAAGTCCATACCAACTTTATCCCATTTCCATTCAGGAATAGCTAAAGGCTGAAGGGTGCCAGCAGGTCTTTGATGCTCTGCCTTAACGCGACGACATACGTCACATTTAGCAATGAACTCAGCGATTTCTCTCTTCATCCTAGTCCACCAGAACCTCTGGCGTAGGTCCTGATACATCTTAGTACTACCGGGATGAATCGTGAGAGGGGATTCATGCGCCTCCTTAAGAATCAATTGTCGCAGATGTTGATTCTTGGGAACCACCAAGCGATTCTCAAAGAAAACAACACCACGATCGTCCATAGAGAGACATCCACCAACTCCCTTCTTGATGTTTCTCTTGATCCGGGAAATTCCTGTGTCTTGCTTTTGAGCAGCGATAATCCGATCTTCAAGATCAGGTTTCGCCACCAGGGTAGAAAGGAATCCGTGAGGAGCTATGTGAAGGTTAAGCTTACAGAATTCCTCATGGAGAAGTGGTTGGCCTTGCTGCAACATGAGATTGTTGCAATAGGATTTATGGCTTAGAGCATCAGCCATGACATTGGCTTTGCCTGGGGTGTAGGTAATCCCTAGATCATAATCTGTAATCAACTCCAACCAACGTCTTTGCCTAAGGTTCAAATCTGGTTGGGTGAAGATATACTTGAGACTCTGGTGATCGGTGTAGATCTCGCAACATTTACCAAGGAGGTAATGTCGCCAGGTCTTGAGTGCATAGACTACGGCTGCAAGCTCTAGATCATGTGTAGGATAATTTTCCTCATGTGGATGCAACTGTCGGGATGCATAGGCAATCACATGACGATCCTGCATAAGAATGCAACCTAGTCCCTGTCGTGAGGCGTCGCAGTAGATAATAAAGTCTTTAGTGAAATCCGGTGGCACAAGTATGGGAGCAGAAGTCAGGCGTCTTTTCAGTTCCTGAAAACTGTACTCACACTGTGGGGACCACTCGAACTTTTTATCTTTCTTGAGAAGTTCCGTGAGGGGTTTGGCTACTTTGGAGAAGTTTTCAACAAAGCGGCGACAATAGCTGGCTAGACCAAGGAAACTCCTAACTTGTTTGACTGTTTCAGGTGGAGTCCAATTGAGAACGGCTTGAACTCTCTCAGGATTGACAGCAATGCCCTTACCAGAGATTACGTGGCCTAGGTAGGTCACTTCTGGCAACCAAAATTCACACTTGGAGAACTTGGCATAAAGGCGGTGTTCTCTGAGTTTTTCTAACACAAGTCTAAGATGTTCGGCATGCTCTTCCTCGTTCTTCGAGTAGATAAGGATATCATCGAGGTAAACCACGACGAACTTATCTAAGTACTCCATGAAGATCGAGTTCATCAAGCGGGAGAATGTGGCTGGGGCGTTGGTTAGGCCAAAGGACATGACGGTGTACTCGTACTGACCATAACGAGTAACAAAAGCTGTCTTGGGAATGTCCCCATTCCTGATCTTGATTTGATGGTAGCCTAACCTTAAATCCATCTTGGAAAAGACTGAGGATCCAGCGAGCTGGTCATACAGGTCGTTGATCCTGGGAAGCGGATACTTGTTCTTTATCGTGACCAAATTAACGGGACGATAATCTACAACCATCCGGTCCGTACCGTCTTTCTTCTTGACGAAGAGGACGGGGCAAGCCCAAGGGGAAGAACTAGGACGGATGAAACCCTTTTGCAAGGACTCATCGAGTTGTTTCTTAAGCTCGGCTAGTTCTAGGGGTGCCATCTTGTAAGGTCTCCGGGAGATTGGAGCTGTTCCTGGGATAAGATCTATGATGAACTCTACATCTCTGTCAGGCGGAACACCTGGCAGTTCCTCTGGAAAGACATCCGGAAAGTCACGGACTACCGGGATATCTTCAAGGTCTGGAAGAGGGCTGGCATTAAGGGAATAGAGCTGACGCTTTGCAACTCTAGTGGAGACAATGGCTATCTTGCCAGATGGGTGTGTGAGCTGAACGGACCTGGTGAAACAATCAATCTTGGCATGATGAGCTGTCATCCAGTCCATACCCAAGATGATGTTAATATCCGAAGACTTGAGAGATATCAAGGAGGCAAGGAATGCAAGCCTGTCCACAAGGATTTCATTGCCATAACTTATCCTAGAAGTTTGCCATTTGGATCCAGGAGTTTGAATAAGTAGTGGAGAGGGCATATCACAAAATGACATGTCGTGCAAGCGGGCATAGCTTTCAGAAATGAAGGAATGAGACGCTCCAGTATCGAATAGAACTGATGCTGGGTGACAATTAACGAGGAGTGTGCTAAGAACGACATCTGGATCACCATGAGCGGCTTTAGCTGAGACATGATGCACACGTCCATGTTCAGTGGGAGCTGACTTGGCACTGACCATCTTGCGTGATGGCTTACCATGGACAATAGACTTCTCGGGCTGGGGTGGAGCAACTCTGGTCTGAGTGCAAATACGGGCAATGTGGCCTGGCTCTCCGCACTTGTAACAAATCTTGGAGGTAGGATGTGGACCTGCATTGGAAAGCGGTCCACCAATAGGCCTGGGTGGAGCATACTGCTGGGCTTGATGAGGTGCCACATAAGATGGCCTCGGTACATATTTGGGCGGAAGAGCAGAGTTTGGAACCCAAATCTGGCGCTTCTGAGAGCTAGAACCGGAGGAAGATCCCAAAGCACGAGTGTGCTTACGAGACTCCTCGTAAGTGAGTTGAGCTGTCTCTGCATTAATGGCCTTGTTCACAAGGGCTTGGAATGTACCACAATGATGCAGATGGAGATCACGACGCAACTTGGGGTTGAGACCCTTCCGGAACCTAGCCTGCTTCTTGGCGTCCGTGGACACCTCTTCTGTAGCATAGCGGGCGAGGTTCTCAAACTCTCGGCTATAAGCATCAACAGCCATTTTATCCTGGGTGAAGCTACAGAACTCTTCTCTCTTGCGATCAAGGAGGGCCTGGGGAATGTGATGCTCACAAAAAGACTCAGTGAAATCCTTCCAGGTAGGAATCTGGCCGGCTGGAAGCAAAGTCTCATAGTTCTGCCACCAAAGACTAGCAGGACCTTCGAGGTGGTATGTGGCATAAGTGACCTTGTCATCTTCAGCTACGTTCGCGGAACGCAGCTTATGGGTGATGCTACGGAGCCAGTCATCTGCATCGAGTGGCTCGATGGAATGATGAAAGGTAGGTGGATGCAAGCGGATAAAGTCATGAATGGTCACAGGCTTATTGGACTGATGTGCGGTGTTCTCCTCGATACGTGCCAACAAGCGGTTGGACTCACGCTTGTTCCTCTCCATCTCTAGCATGAACTCTATCAACGAAGGCTGATCGGGAGGATCCTCATCCCTACCATCTCCGTGGTTCTGGCTACGAGCAACGGAACTTCGCTTAGCTGATGACATCCTGAGAACGAAACCAAGGACGAAATCAACATTAACTATGGACTGAAGAATGTAGGACAAGGAATTAGTATCTCTCGAACTCCTAGGGAAATTTCGGCAGCATAACGACAGTAAAATGCTCAGAATGAGACATCATACTAAAAATGGGGTGGTAACATACTCAAGGTTCTGAGATCATACTAAGCAGACTACACCGGAAAATACTCAGAACTGGGGTATGACTCTGATCAACCGGTCTTATGGAACTACGGAGTAGTAACACGTGATCCTGATAGACGGAAGAGAAGCCTAGTTCCTTAACCCCGTCGGAAAGATAGGATGACTCAGATCAGAAGGCCATGAGGTAAAGGAGTAAAAGAGCCTTACGTTCCATCCCACAATCAATTCCCTTATATAACTAAAGAATTTCTAGACTCAACTTCGACCAGTTTGGCTTGGTAAACC
This sequence comes from Triticum dicoccoides, assembly GCF_002162155.2. Taxonomy (NCBI): domain Eukaryota; kingdom Viridiplantae; phylum Streptophyta; class Magnoliopsida; order Poales; family Poaceae; genus Triticum; species Triticum dicoccoides. Next base: position 10,003,655 of record NC_041382.1, on the reverse strand, counting down.
TACAGGCAGTCAGGCTCTGATACCAACGCTGTCAGGACCCCGACTCGATGTCACATCGATCTAGCCGGTAACACCTCATATCACTTTGCGGCCTCACGCACGGTATCCCCACGGGTGTCGCCTTACCTTTGCCCGGGACCGTTTGCGCCTTTTGGCTCACGTATATGATAGTGTCGCTAGCATCCATATGATAAAGAGCCCGGGCTGACATGACTAGTCGTAAACCCAAAGTGGCACAGACTTACAGGGACAGGCATCCATGACCCAGCTTCGAACGTGTCGGTCATCAGCAAGTGGGTCCGGGCTGTAGCACTGGGCTAGCAGGACTCCGGTAAACCGGGCTGTAGCGGGCTAACAGGACTCCGGTACTCAAAGCGTGACATTTCCCCGAAGGGACAGACACAGGAACGAAGAAGGACACATGCCGGCCAGCCTAAGTGTTCCAGAGCAGTAGCAAGCTACCATGGCTCAGCGGTAACACTAGGAGACATTTCCCGGTAAGAGAGGCTACTAAAGATAAACAACTAGATAGTCAGATCCCACACATAGCACTACACATTACACGTACGCATAACATGCAAGTATGTGTTGTACAACATGGCATCATAGCATAACTCAACAATTATATAGATAAAGGCTCAGAAGAGCCATCATAGCAATTATTGCAAACAGGGGTCACAAGACCCGTCATACAGAGCATACAAGCAACTAGCGGAAGCATTACATGTCTGGGTACAGACATCTATAAATGAAAAAGGCTGAAGAGCCTGACTATCTACAACATCCGATCAAGATCGTAGCTGAGGTACTAGCTACTAGTCGGAGTCCATGAGAACCCTAGTAAGACCGAAGTCTCCGCTGCAAAAACATAAATAAAGCAACATGAGTACAAAGGTACTCAGCAAGACTTACATCAGATCCTTTCATACATGCATTTGTAGCAATAGGGTAATGTGGGGTTTGGTTGCAGCAAGCCAGCTTTGACTCGGTGGCTATCCTGTTCTACGACTACCAGAAACTCTGGAGGTGAAACAACGTACACGAGTCCACTAATCACCACGCAATACACTACTATGGATTCATCCCCGTCTCCCTACGAGAAGGCCATCCATAGCACTCACACTTGTCTTGAGCATTTTATAGTATCCACTTCAAGTTGTCTATGTACCATGTAAGCATCCAAGAAGTCCATAACCGCGGACCCGGCTATTCGAATAGATCATGTTAACCCTGCAGGGGTGTACCTCTTCACACACGCTCTCGCCACTTACCGCCATGTACACGTCATGTATCTCGGCAACCTTCAAGCGGAAGCCTGGCGAGGGTGTCGGCCACGACCTGACTAACCACACAAGACTCTAGTCCAGGTTTATCGCCTATTCAGGTTCCATCCGCAAGGAGATCCGGCCGGGGTTTCACTCACGGCCCCAAACGATGTGTGCAGGGTTCCCAAGCCCACCTCGCCAGATGGATCTACGCTTGGTACACCGTGCCACTGGTGCCTAGTCTGTCCCAAGCCCACCTGGCCGGGTGCCACTTGGTAGACTACTAACACTACCTACAAACGCCAGAAACTAGTTGCGACTCCAGGACAGAGATCAAGTTGATTAATAAGTCGAGAGGGCTTGGAGCGCCCGGAGCCCAATGTGTGGTAGTATCGAGTCATTGGACAACATACATAGAACTCAGTGCTTAAGGACGGTTCCAGTGAGACAACCCACCATGTACTCCTACATGGCCTCTCACCGCTACCTTTACCAAATCGTGTTCACACACTTAACTCTCAGCATCAGAACATATCGTAACACTCCAATTCATTCCCAATGAACCAGACCTGACACAACTCTAAGCAATAGCAGGCATAGCATGGTAGGAACACATCAGTGGCTTCAATCAACTCCTACACATGCTAGTGGGTTTCAACTATTTACTGTGGCAATGACAGGTCATGCAGAGGAATGGGTTCAACTACTGCAGCACAAAGTAGCAGATGAATCGTTGTTGTCCTAATGCAATAACTGAGAGCAGGAGCGAGAGAGTAGGGTTTTATCGAAATGAGCAAGGGGGTTTGCTTGCCTGGTAAATCAACAATGGAGGCACTGCTTCACAGACAGGTACTCTGGAACGTCTCCGGAGCAGGACCTATCGAGAAGGAACGGTGCCGGCAATCAATACACAATCATATGCAACAATATGATGCATGAACATGGCATGTAGATGTGATGTTGTTGAGCTAATGCAACTAGTGTTCAATTGGTTTGAAGTCCATTTGAACCAAAGGTTCAAATGCATTTCTAAATTAGGTCTCTTATATATGCCATAATGTGTTTTCCCATATTCAGCATGTATAAGTTGGTTTTTCATGCATGAAACTAGTATAGATGGAAAGGTTGCATTTTTCTGATAATTTTTCATATATAAATTATTTAAATCTGAGCTACGGTTGAATTGATATGAATTTTTGAAGTTTAAATCATTTTCTGGATTTTCTGAATTATTTTAATTCCAGAAAAGGTATAATTGCGTCAGCATGACGTCATCATTGCATCAGCGGGTCAACGCGGCTGTCCAGGTCAAATCTGACGTGTGGGACCCACACGTCAGTGACAGGGGGTTAACCCCGAGTCAAAACTGGGCTGGTCAGCTTTGACTAAGCCCTGGGGCCCACTTGTCAGCGTCAGCGGGTGGGGAATTAGTGACTAATTAACAGGCCACGTCAGCCCGCCGGGGTTCTGGCCGGCGGCGACCATTAGCGCGGCGGCGACTCGCCGGACTTGCGTTACAGACGGCGTTTGATCGCGCGAAGACCACCGGGGCGTAGCCCGTCGTCGTCCGCAACCAGGGGAGCTGGTTGGGGGGCTGCGGGGGCACCGGAGCTCGCCGGAGCAAGCTTGCGGCGGCGGCCGGAGCTCGGGATAGCGCGGGCGTGGGGCTGCAGCTCGCGTTCGAGCGAACGGAGGGCACAGGCGGTATCTACGAGGCAGCAGGAGCACATCGAGCTATCTACGCGAGGCGGAGGTGCTCGGGGGCACGGAGCTCGCCGGCCATGGCGGACGGCGGCTTCGGGCGCTCGCGGGGCAGCGGCTACAGGGCACGCGCGAGAGAGAGGTGAGGGGAAAGGAAGAGAGGCTCACGGCGGACTCGCAGAGCAGGCCGGTGTGCTCGGGGACGTCCTGCGTCCGACGAATTGACGGTGATGGCGGCGAAGTCGATCTCCGGCGTCGGTGGTGAAGAAGACAACGGCGTCGGCGATGGAGCGCGTCCGGAGGTGCGAGGCTTGACGAGGAGGTAGAGGGGGTCGAGGCGGAGCTGGGAAGCGTCTCAGGGAGGGGAGGGGAGGCCGGTGGCCGTGGTGGTTCTCGTCGGCGGCGGCGGTCGCGTTCGGTGGGAGTGAGGGGGAGCCAGAGGAGGAGATGAGCGAGAGGGAGGGGAAAAGGGACCGGGGCGGCTGCGTGGCGACGTGCAATCCATCCAGAGCGGCGAGGGGAGGATAGGTAGACAGGGAGGGAGGAGGCGTGGCGCGGTGGCGCGCGCGCGCGCCGGCCACACTCCGTTCCCCTGTCGGGAAGGAAGACGACAGAGGAGGGGGAGCCTGGTGGGCTGGGCCACCTCCCGGCTGGGCCGGCCTGCTGCGGCTGGGCTGCACAGGGGAGGCCCCAGGTAAGCCCCTCCTTCTTTTATTTCTGTTTTTCTATTTTTTTCTGACGTTTGTTTGATTTAATAAATATATTAAATCATTTAATTTTATTATGCCAATTTTTGCAGGAGCTGGATATATTATTCCAGAGCTCTTTTTTATAATTGGCATAATTTTTGGACCATATTTCATATATATAGAAATATATTTCCAATGCAAATATTTATCGAATTAATCCAAATGGCCAAAATAAAATATCCATGAGCTCCTAAAAATATGGTTTTGATTTTTATCTCTGTCCAATATTTTTAGAGGGCATCATGAGCATTTTCTTGGACCCTTTTGGAGAAAAATTTTTATTTGGGTCATTTTCAAAAGTGATTCTGAGGGTTCCACCAATCCTCATTTCAAATTTAAATGAATTTTAAATATGATGCACAATTAACTAGCTAGTCTAAGTCATACCAGACTAGGGATGTGACAATCCCACGGTTGTTCTATGTTATCATCCCAGTCGGGGAACTTGAATCTCTTGTGCAACTTCGTTAGGAGAAACTGCGTCAAATGTTCTTTACTCCTTAAGTCATCGTCATTGATGCTCGCGCATTCCCGTAGGATGCATCCTACTTGGTTCCCATAGCACTTGCGAGGTTCTTCCGGCTCTAACGGCTCAAACTTGCCATGTGCCATCTTTGTGATCACAAGTCGTCCAATCCCTAGTTTGTTAGGTTTTCGTATCCTCTGCTTCTTATGCTTCCTCTTTTCGGTAGCGGCATCGGCGCTGGTACCTTCCCCGTCGGTATCTTCCCCGCCGGTACCTTCCCCACCGGTCTCGGCGCCGCCATCGGTGCCGGCGGCGTCAGTGTCGATGTCGGCGTCAGTACCATCATCGAGGCGGACCTGCAAACCTTGCCTAGCAGTCAAAAAGTCGAGGTAGTCTTGTTCACCCTGATAATCCATCTCGTATGCATCTTGGTCAGAAGGCCCAGTTTCTTCGTTGTTCGACATGTTTCCTATGATTAAGTGTCCTCATTTATTTCTAAAAGTATGAATAAATGAGAAATGACATAAAAAAGAAATCTATGTGCTAGCACTCGATACGCCAACTATGTAGCACAAACCATGCCTTTATTCACAGGAAATTTCGGCATGACCTTTGCTAAAAATTGGACATATCGAGCGCCTAAAATTCACCGGAACGGAAATGAATCAACATTCCGGCATAACATAGGCCACTCGGATCATTTACCAAACGTGACATGTCTAAAACATGACATATCCACATATCACATGTCTAGTTCAAATTTGCATATAAATTCAGCTAATTTTGAAACCTATCTAAATTCATAACTAAATAGATAACCTAATTAACATAACTAAAACCTAAGTAAATTAACCGAAGAACCCTAGCTAGCAGAGAGAGAGGGGGTGGTTTACAGAGGGTGTAGGGGCGAGGAGGCAGGCCCGACGACGGCCGAGGTTGGGAGGGGAGGAAACAGAGGAGGGAGGCGAGGGCCGACGGGTCGGGGCGAGCGCGCCGGGGTAGGGGGCGAGAACCTAGGTCGGGGGCGAGCGCCTGGGTCGCGGGCGAGCGCCGGTGCCGGGGGCGAGCGCCGTGGCCGGGTCGGGCGCGGCGGTGCGACGGGGGAAAGAGAGTGGGGATTTGGGGGAAAAGAGGCAGGATGAAGCAGGGAGAGTGAGAATTTTGGGTTAAGTGGACGTAGCAGTAGCGCGTTTAGACAAAACACGCTACTACTATTAAAGGCAGCTATAGCGGTTTTATACAGAAACCGCTACTGCTACCTTGACTAGCTGTAGCTCTTTTTCAGTAAAGCGCTACTGCTATAACCAGTTTCCCTTTTTCTTTTCCTTTATTTTTCTCACTTTTTTTCCGAGAGCAGTGAACAAAGGGAAGCTGATATATATTGCATCATTTGACGGTTAAATATGTATGCAAAATACGAACATATATATTACATCATTGGACCCATGCATAATAATGGCTAAGTGTGTATACAAAATAGGAACATATATATATATATATATATATATATATATATATATATATATATATATATATATATATATATATTACATCATTTGACCGGTTCCTCAGCACTGACGTTTTTGTTTTTGAGTCAGCTTCTGTCCCTTCTTGTTCATCGAAGAATAATTGAGCCCCTCATTGTGACTTTGCCTTTTCCATGGAGTACAATTTTTCTTAGATAATATAGTATTGATTCTTCTTTTGACGTATACTTCATCATCATCATCATCTTCCCTCATTGGGTTGCCGTACTGATTATAGTCTTCCTCTTTGGCGACTCCATCCATTCCAATGATGTTCCTTTTGCCTCTCCTCACGACAACACGACTGGGATTGCATGGGTCAGTTATGAAGAAGCATTGTGTCACGTGCTGAGCGTGTACCCATGGCTCGTTTTTTGCTATAGCGTTCACGGTAGCGCTCTTGGCGTCGGGTATAGTCATGGACTATTCTGTTACTAGTAACAGAATATTATTCTATTACCCCTGGGCTCTATAAGGACGCGATGAGCTACATCGTAGAAACTCCCCGAGCCATCCTGAACTGAACGTCCCCAGCCACCGGCCCCCCACCACGCCGCCACCTCCCTCCCCGCGCGCCTCCGCCTCCCTCCCCATGCGCAACGCCGCCCGGCCTCACCCTCCCTGCCCCCGCCACCTCCCCTTCGCCAGCGCGCCTCCACCTCCCGGCCGGCCAGGTGATGCGCGCGCATCAGTTCGCGCGAGGCCCGGCCGCCAGGCACCCTTTCGCCATCTGGCGCGACACCATGGGTAAAGCCAGAGATGAAGCTATTCCAGCACCGGCACCTGCGACGTCAGTCCACCGACGTGCTTGGCACCGTCCACAACTCCATCGCGCTCGAGCCACCCCAGTTCGGGCGTAGTAAGTACCTCAGTACGAGTTAAAAACGGTGGTCTGTTCGGAATAAAAGAAATGGCAGAAATTCAAATTGTAAAGTTCAAGCAAATAAAGAAACCCCATGAAAATCCTACTTAGTAAGTACCTCAGTACAAATCGTAAAATAAGAGAAGTTCAGAACAACGTTGTCAAAAAAATATTGAGTTAAAAAAAGGAAACAAAACAAACACATTTTTTTTGAATAAAATATCATTCAGTTCGATGATACAAACCATACAAATACAGGGGCGACGATACAGTAAACCGTTGAAAACTTACGAGAAAAATATTACCAAAAAAAAACAGAGCAAAGTCTAGTTAGTGAAAACACGCTTAGTAAAACCCATGCAAGCATCAGTACAAGTACCCTTTTCGGAACCATTGAAAATTACTCTACAAAAATAGCTCAGTACAAACATACATATATATCAGTACGACTACTCTGTTTTTCACACGAGAAAATAGCAGGATCAATCATGCCATATTCAAAATTACTCTTAAACGGTGAGAAAACGTTTAACATGACTAAGTTTCGCACTTTCGATACCTATCCAACGGTATATTATTTGCCATATTTCGACAAACTTTTAAAAAAAATCAAGTTCAAAATCAAATTTGACTGTATTCAAATTCGTTTTTAAACCGTAAGGATTAGAAAAACATTTCTATATGAAAAAGTTGCGCATTTTAAATAGCTTTCCAACGCCGCATCATTTGCGTCAATCTGACAAACCGTTTGCACAAAATCGTGAAAATATGTTTCGCCCAGAATTTCACCATTTTTCAAATTACTTTTAAATCATATAGAATTAGAAAAAACAATACATATATGGAAGATGCGGATTTTTACCAGCTTTCCAACGCCATCTTATATGCTCAATTCCAACAAACCGTTTGAAAATTGAGTCCAAAATACGATTCACGTTTTCGGTTTTGAAAAAAATGGTTTTTTTTTTAAAATTGCTCTTAAACCATAATGATTTTGCAAAACGTTCAATACACTTGAAATATGGTTGTCAAGACCTTTCCAACGATATATTACACACCACGTTCCGACAAAAAAATTACAAAAAGTTTTTGAACTAAAGAAGACGATCTGTTAAACACAACTGAAAGCATCAGTTCAATCGCTTCGAAAACATCAGCACAACCACTTGAAACCGTCAGTTCAAAAAGGGTAACGGAATAATATTCTGTTACGCGTAACAGAATAGCCCAGATGTATACATATATACAAGAAGGGAAAGAAGCTGACGTTTTCGTTTTTGAGTCAACTTCTTTCCCTTCTTGTTCATCGAAGAATAATTGAGCCCCTCATTGTGACTTTGCCTTTTCCATGGAGTACAATTTTTCTTAGATAATGTAGTATTGATTCTTCTTTTGACGTATACTTCATCATCGTCGTCATCTTCCCTCATTGGGTTGTCGTACTGATTATAGTCTTCCTTGTTGGCGACTCCATCCATTCCAATGATCTTCCTTTTGTCTCTCCTCACGAAAACACAATTGGGATTGCATGGGTCGGTTATGAAGAAGCATTGTGTCACGTGCTTAGCGTGTACCCATGGCTCGTTTTTTGCTATAGCGTTCACGGTAGCGCTCTTGGCGTCGGGTATAGTCATGGTAGTGAAAATACGGTTTTCTCTTTCGATATTCTTAGCCCATCTGACATGGAACATCGTCGTGTTGTGCAGTCCAGAGTAGTCAAGCTCCCAGATCTCCTCGACCCTTCCATAAAATCGTTCAGTTGCGTTGTTGTCGCTGCCGGTCATGCATTCCATCGTCACCCCTGAGTTCTGATCATCACTGTCCATATCTTTGGCCTCTGTGTAGAACGTGTATCCGTTGATATCATATGCCTGATAGGTTACGAGGTTGGGCGAGGGACCATGTGCTAAGGCGTATATGAGCAATCCATCCTTAGAGCCCTCCTTCGGGGGATTAGCAATAATATACTCTTTGAACCAATGCAGGAAAGTGGAGTTGTGCTCTCTAGTAACTTCGGCGTCTGTCTTGCATACCCCCCGGTCACGATACTTCTTTGCGATAATTTCTTTGTGCAGTGCCATGAAAGGATCTACCTCGTCTAGATGTTGTAGCACTACCAAGTTTGCTCTGTCAAAGTCGCTGCATCGATCTGAGTATGCCACGTGCAATTCCCTGCGACCGTTGCAGTGACCTTCTCCTTCGAGCCTCCCATCGTGCTTGTTAACGGGCAAACCAACAATAACACCAGGCGGCTGGTCTGCGCCATATAGAAAATTCTCACAAAAAGAGATGCACTCTTGTGTCAAATAGCCCTGGACGATGCTTCCATCCGGACGGGACATGTTACGAACGAATCCTTTGATGATCCCATTCATCCTCTCAAACGGCATCATGTTGTGCAGGAATGACGGCCCCAGGTCTATTGTGTCATCCACAATATGGACACACAGATGCACCAGGACGTCAAAGAATGCAGACGGGAAGTACATCTCAAGCTCATTCAGTATCACAACGATCTCTTCCTGTAGCCTTCGGAGCTGCTTCACACTGATCGACTTTCGAGAGATGACGTCGAAAAAGTTGCAGAGACCAATAAGCGTGTCACGGACATGCTTGTCCATTATCCCTCTAAGGGCAACAGGTAGTATCTGCGTCATCATCACATGACAGTCATGAGACTTCATCCCGCTGAACCTTTTCTTGTCCGTGTCTAGATATCTGCTTATCTTGCCACAGTAACCAGAACTAACTTTGACTCCGGTAAGGCACTTAAAGAATTGATGGATCTCAGCCTGACTTAAGGTGAAGCAAGAAGGGGGCAATAATCCTCTTTCTTTATTTTCTTGCCCTTCTTCTCCCGTGCCTCTGTCTATGTCTTTGTCTCGTCTGACATTTTACGGGGCGGCATGTGCAGATCTTCCCTGATTTTCAAATCTTGCAAGTCTTTTCTTGCCTTCGGCCCATCCTTGGTCTTATCCGGCATGTTCATCAGTGTTGCGAGGAAGCTCTCAAGAACATTCTTACAGATATGCATTTGATCAAGGCAATGAGGTGTATCGAGTTTGTGCCAGTACTCCAAGTCCCAGAACACAGACCTCGTCTTCCATACCTTCAGCAGCGGCTCCGGCGCCTTTCTCATCGTCTTTCCCGACGCGGGGCACTCCTTCCAGTTTTTCAACAGCTCATCGATTTCGGCACCGCTCCGCTTATGTGGAGGTCCTCGATGCTCAGCGTGACCATTGAATAGATCTCCACGGTTTCTCCACGGGTCGTCCTGTTCGAGCCACCTTCGATGCCCCATGTACACGATTTTCCTAGACCCACCATCTTTCCTTGACGTTAGCTGCTGAGACATCGTATCATCCATGCACCGCGTGCATCCGCGTGCCAGCGCATTAGCTTTGCTTCCTTGGGATCTACAAAATACCTCTGGAGACGGGGAGTGATCGGTAAGTACCATACCACTTTCTGGGGACATTTCTTCCCAGCCTTATTGTATCGAGAAGCATTGCACACCGGACAGCTTGTTTTTTCCGCGTGCTCCTTCCGATAAATTATGCAATCGTTGATGCATGCATGGTATCTAACGTGTGGCAAATCAAGAGGGCACACGATCTTCTTGGCCTCATCAACACTACTAGGACATAGATTACCCGCGGGAAGAACATCCTTTAGGTACTTGAGATGCTCATCGAGGCTAGTGTCGGTCCATTTGTTTTTAGCCTTCATCTTCAGGAGTTGGAGCGTGAAACTCAAGCGGGTCACCTCAGGATTGCAACCATCATACAATGGAGTGTTCGAGTCTACCACCAGTTGCTCCAGCTTAGCGTCCTCTCCAGAAGCAGCTCTCTCAGTACTCGTCTCCTTGCGAAGCAATGCTTGACCATGAGGGTCCCGCACGATTGAACTTAGTACCGACGAACTCTGCTGCGTGGAGTCCATGTCGTTCTCTCCGCCGCCATGTCCGGCCCCTTCTCCGCCACCATGTTCGGCCTCTTCCCCGCCGCCATTATCGATCATCTCTTCGTCTTGCCCCGTGTCATCATTGTCTGCCCCGTCGGCATCCTCAACATCATCATCGTCATCTTCAATTATCCACCGAGTATAGCCATCCATGAAACCAGTCATGAGCAGGTGCGCTTCGACACGACCATTGTCATGGGGGTCGAGCCAAACTATTCCTTTGCATTTTCGACACGGACATAAAACCTCTGTCAGGTTATTTTCCTTCATGTCCTGCAGCACCGACCGCAACCACCTGTCCACCATCGTTCCACTGACCATCGTCAACTCTGCACGGTAATAATAAACAAATTGATTATAAAAATGCGTGCATTCATCAAAGTCCTACAAAAATTCGGCATGACCTTCCTTAAAAATAGGACATATATAGATCTAGAGTTTGCCCGGAATTCGCCAAAACGGAAATAAATCGACATTTCGGCAAAACATAGGCAACTCAGAAGCACAATTTGGCGTCAACTCATGCCACACACAAAATTTCCATAAACATATCACACACACATAAACATATTTCCATTTTGCAAAAGCATAAAATTTTAATCACCTCTATCTCGAGATCGAGCACACGGTGGAGATGATGTTGTAGGGAGATCAAAAGTGCACAAAGCTCTTCTTGACAAAGATAGATCTAGTTAGGGGCAAATAGGTCACTTAACTAAATGCTACATCTACCTAGCTACCTAATTTGGGAGGAGACAACTTCAACTAGTGGAGGGGGAAGGAAAAAGAGAAAGGAGATGCATTAATGGAGGTGGTCTAGTTATAGCTAGAAGTAATGAAGAGAGAGAAAGGTAGGTAGAAGAGGGAGAGTAATGGGGGGAGAAGTATTGAGGAAGAAGAAGAGTGAGAGAGGGAGGATGTGGGAGGTAGGGGAAAGGGAGGAGAGGAGATGGGGAGGGGGAGGTGGAAAAGGTGGTGGGTGCTGCGTCTTAGCAGTAGCGCCGAAGCAAAAGTGCGCTGCTGCTAAGAGCGTAGCAGCAGCGCGCTTTCCTATCACGCGCTACTACTAAACGGGCCAACCGTGTGGACAATTTTAAAATTAGCAGCAATGACGTGACTAAAAAGAGCGCTACTACTATGGCATTAGCAGCAGCGCGTGATGAAGCTATGTACCTAGGGTAGGGGCACGGACCCGTCCAAAGAGCCCTACCGAAGGACATCCCTAGAAGAAATCACCTATCAATCGACTTGAAGGTACCCCACTCGACAGGTTCAAGGCACTCGACCAAGAAGCTACCACTCGACCACGAAGCTAATCACTCGACTGCCAGGAGACCTACAGTCACTCCGTAGGCAAACGGTCAGCTGTTAAGTAGTCTCCATGGTCATTATAGCACTTTATTAGAGGCGTTACCAGTAACGCCCAATCTTAAATGTACCTTAAACCCTGCATTACTGAGAGCAAGAGGGGGGCCGGCGAACTCTATATAAGCCACCCCCCTCCTCAGTATGAAGGGTTCGCACCCCTGTAATCCATACACGCATAATCCAGTCGACCGCCTCCGGGCTCCGAGACGTAGGGCTATTAGTTCCTCCGAGAAGGGCCTGAACTCGTAAACCTCACGTGTAACAACTTCCCAATAGCTAAGATCTAGCCTCTCCATATTCACCCCCCTACATCACTGTCAGAGTTAGAACCACGACAGTTGGCACCCACCACGGGGCAGGAATCTTAGCACTTAGTTGGAGAAGTTGCGATCTTTTCCGATCCCTTTGATCATGGTTTCTTGCGGAGTTTTGGTGGAGGGCCGCGAGATCCGTCTCGGCGCGCTCACCTTCATCGCCGATGACTCCGCCTGGCTTCAGGAGGCACCACTCGACATCGACGCGCTCCCCGTCCGCGGCGCGACGCACTTCCGCGCATGCATTCGTGGCGTCCTCCTGCAGCAACCGTCGACCCAGTATCGGTCGACCCCTGCGTCGTCTCCCCGCCCTGTCTTCCACCAGCGCAAGCGCTCCGGTCGGTCAAGACTTCAGCGGTGGGTGAGACACGCCGTGGCCCGCTAGTCGGTAGCCCCACAAGTTGCGGCAATCGAGCCCATTGAGTCCCTCTATGGCCTGTTCGACCTGTCGACTGGCTCCGTGGGGACCGCATCTGAGTGCGACAGCAGCGACCCAGCGGCTGAGGTTCTGGCGGTCGATGGGGCACACAGTCCCCCCGGTTTCCCCCGCGCTGACGGAGCTACGGGCGGAGGCGACCCGTCGCATCCCCACGATGAGTATCTGCCCGAACGTCTCTCGTCGTTACAGCGAGAGGAGCTTCGCCGCCGGAACATGGACACACTCCACACTCCTATTGTCGGGGAAACCCCCGAGGCCCGGGCTTGGAGGACGTGCGCCTTGCTAACCTGGCCGAGCGCACTCGACTGGAGAATCTCCAGCGAATACTCGACAAGCAAGCGCGTCAGCGGGCTCCCGAGTCCAGTCGACGTCCGCTAGCTCCCGAATCCAGTCGGCGCCGGCTCTTCTCACCGCCTCAGGTATATCAAACCCCAGTTCAGAATTTGGCCGCTGCAGCCCGTCTAGCAGAATCAATTCAGCCATCCCAGTCAGAGGCAGGCAGGGGCTTGTTGCAGATCAGAGCATTGCTCCGGGCAGCAGGAAACCAGAATTCCGCCGTTTCTCAGTCGCGGGATAGGATCCACAGTCGATCCGTTACAGCAGACACAGTCCAGTCGGCCCACAGCCCGAGATTGCCCCCGAGGCGTGAGGGACGTGATGACCGGCATGATCAGTACAGGAGGAATGAGCAGTATGATCATCGATTCGGTCGAGATGATCGACGTCGAGAGCCAACCCCTCCCCCGAGGAGCGGGTCATATGCGCCTCAACGGCAAGATGACAGACGCCCTCACAGTGTTGGGCAGAGGATTCCAGTCGACCCCAGAGACCCAGGCTTTGATGCAAGGTCTATCCTCGTTCAAGGTTTGCTCGACAGGAACAGGGCTCATCGAGAGGGCCACAACAGAGATGCGCCTGCCAGCAGCAGCAGAGTACGTGTTTCAGGGCCAGAGTGCTTCAGTCGAGCCATCAGGGCCGCAGTGATTCCTCCCAATTTCAGGCTGGCAACTAGAGTCAGCAAGTTCACCGGCGAGTCCAAGCCTGACACTTGGCTCGAAGATTACCGAGTGGCTGTACAGATTGGCGGTGGCAATGATGAAGTGGCTATGAAGCATTTGCCTCTTATGTTGGAGGGCTCAGCCAGAGTGTGGTTGAATCAGTTGGCTCTAGCAGCATTTACACCTGGGAGGACCTCTCCCGAGTGTTTGTCACGACCTTTGAAGGAACATACAAACGACCTGCAGGCCTCACAGAGTTACGGTCTTGCGTGCAGAAGCCGAATGAAACACTGAGGGATTACATCCAGAGGTGGATCACGCTGCACCACACAGTTGAGAACGTGCCAGACCATCAAGCAGTTTGCGCTTTTAAAGAGGGCGTTAAATACAGAGAGTTGAATCTGAAGTTCGGTTGAACTGGAGAGATGTCTCTGAATCGGATGATGGAGATCGCCACCAAGTACGCTAATGGTGAAGACAAAGACCAACTCCGAAGCGGCAAGCTCAAAGCAGTCGCCCAAGAAACTGGAGGAAACTCCACTCGGAAACAGAAGCGGAAGGCCGAGCCAGCTGCTCCCGGGGAGGCCCTGGTCGTTGCCCAGGGAAACTTCAAGGGGAAACCCAAGGGCACCTGGAAGCCCAAGAAGGTCAAAGATCAAGACAGGAATGATGTTTTGGACTTACCGTGTCACATCCACACCAAGAAAGATGAAGAGGGTAATTTTATTTACCCAAAGCATACCACTCGACAGTGCCGGCTCCTGATCCAGCAGTTCCAGGGCAAGCAGCCCAAAGATAAGGAAAAAGAGCCAGACGGGATTGAAGACAAAGAAGACAGTGACGATGGATACCCCCAGATCAATTCCACCCTGATGATTTTGCTGATGTTGAGAGAAAGAGTCGGCTAAAAGTCATTAACCGTGACGTGAACATGGTTGCCCCGGCGACACCCAATTACCTGAAGTGGTCGCAGACTGCCATCACATTCGACCAGTTGGATCACCCGACGCACATTGCCACCCCTGGGAGGCAAGCTTTGGTGGTTGACCCAGTTGTCGAAGGCACTCGACTGACCAAAGTATTGATGGACGGTGGCAGTGGCCTAAACATACTGTACTCTGAGACTTTGAAAGGGATGGGCATTCCGATGTCCAGACTTAGTACTAGCAACATGAGCTTCCATGGAGTCATTCCTAGGAAGAAAGCCGAGTCGCTCGGCCAGATTGCTCTTGATGTAGTTTTCGGTGATTCAAAGAATTACCGCAAGGAAAGGTTGACATTCGAAGTTGTGGAATTCCAGAGTGCCTATCATGCCATTTTGGGTAGGCCAGCTTACGCATGCTTCATGGCTCGACCATGTTACGTGTATCTCAAACTGAAGATGCCTGGCCCCAAAGGTGTGATCACTGTTACTGGCAGCCGAAAGAAAGCAGAAGAATGCTTTCAGAAAGGCTCAAAGATCGCTGACGCTTAGATGGCAGTAGTCGAGCTGAAAGACTACCAAAAGACTGCCGATCTGAGTGAATTGCTGCGAGCCAAGAAGCCCGCCTCAGAATCAGCTTTTCAGTCGGCTGGCGAAACAAAGACAGTCCACATTCACCCGACCGACCCCGACGCTGCTCCGACTCACATCTCGATGACGCTCGACTCCAAATAGGAAGAAGCGCTCATCCAGCTCCTCCGTGAGAACTGGGATATCTTCGCATGGAAACCCACTGACATGCCTGGAGTTCCCAGAGAGCTGGCTGAGCACCGTCTACGAGTCGACCCAAAATTCAAGCCTGTGAAGGAACATCTTCGACGGTCCGCCGTCCAGAAGAAGCAAGCCATTGGTGAGGAAGTGGCTCGGCTCTTAGCAGCAGAGTTCATCCGAGAGATTTACCACTCCGAGTGGCTCGCCAATGTCGTCATGGTCCCCAAAAAGGACAGGTCGCTCCGCATGTGCCCGAAAGATCATTTTCCCCTCCCTCGCATCGACCAAATAGTCGACTCGACTGCGGGGTGCAAGAGGCTGTCTTTCCTAGACGCCTATTCCGGGTACCATCAGATCCGTCTGTATGGGCCCGACGAGATCAAAACAGCTTTCATCACTCCATTCGGGTGCTTCTGTTACGTCACCATGCCGTTCGGCCTCAAGAACGCCGGAGCCACGTTCATGAGAATGATTCAGAAGTGTTTACTCACTCAAATCAGTCGGAATGTGGAGGCATACATGGACGATATCATGGTCAAGTCCCGAAAAGGTTCCGACCTGCGAGCTGACCGTGCTGAAACCTTTGCCAATCTCAGGAGGTATGATATCAAGCTCAATCCATCAAAGTGCACATTCGGAGTTCTAGGTGGAAAGTTACTCAGTTTTCTCGTTTCCAAACGAGGGATCGACGCCAATCCTGAGAAAATTGGCACCATACTCCGGATGAAGCGTCCTGTACGCGTGCACGATGTCCAAAAGCTTACAGGCTGCTTGGCCGCTTTAAGTCGATTCATTTCTCGTCTCGGTGAAAAGGCATTGCCTCTTTACCGACTGATGAAGAAGTCTGACAAATTCGAGTGGACTCCAGAAGCTGATGCAGCGTTTGCAGATCTCAAAGCTCTGCTCTCCACCCAGCCGGTGCTTGCTGCCCCAATCAGCAAAGAACCTTTGCTGCTTTACATTGCAGCCACAGGACAAGTTGTCAGCACAGTACTTACGGTCGAGTGGGAAGAGGAAGGAAAGGCCTTCAGAGTTCAGCGCCCAGTCTATTACGTGTCTGAAGTTTTGACCCCTTCAAAACAAAGATACCCCCATTACCAGAAGCTTGTATATGGGATTTACATGACCACAAAGAAGGTTGCACATTACTTCTCTGACCACTCCATTACAGTCGTCAGCGACACCCCACTGTCAGAGATTCTGCACAACAGAGATGCAACTGGTCGAGTGGCCAAGTGGGCGATTTAAACTCCTTCCCTTAGATATCAAGTTCGAGGCAAAGAAGGCTATCAAGTCCCAAGCGATCGCAGATTTCATCGCCGAGTGGATTGAACAGCAACTTCCGACTCAAATTCACTCGGAGCACTGGACCATGTTCTTCGATGGATCTAAGATGCTTAATGGTTCCGGCGCAGGAGTAGTCTTAGTCTCCCCCCGAGGAGATAAGCTCAGATATGTTCTCCAGATTCACTTTGATTCCTCCAATAATGAAGCAGAGTATGAAGCACTTTTGTATGGGTTGCGCATGGCCATTTCACTCGGCGTCCGTCGCCTCATGGTCTATGGCGATTCGGATTTAGTGGTTAATCAAGTGATGAAGGAGTGGGACATCAGAAGTCCGGCTATGACCGGTTACTGCAACGCAGTAAGAAAGCTAGAAAAGAAATTTGAGGGGTTGGAGCTTCATCACATTCCCCGACTGAAAAATCAGACAGCTGATGATCTGGCAAAGATAGGCTCCAAGAGGGAAGCCATTCCCAGCAACGTGTTCCTGGCACACATCCACTCGCCGTCAGTCCAAGAAGATCCCTTCACAGAAGAAACCCCGCAGCCGAAAAGTGCCACAGATCCGACTGGAGTCGAAGTTCCTGCCGTGGTCGACCTAATCATGGAAGTCTTGGCGATCACTCCCGACTTGACGGTACCGTACATCGCGTATATCCTAAGAAAAGAACTCCCGGAGGACGAAGAAGAGGCTCGACAGATCGTCCGTCGATCCAAGGCCTTCACAGTCATAAAAGGATAGTTGTACAGAGAAAGCGCGACTGGAATCGGTCAGAAGTGCATAACACCGGAAGAAGGTCAGATGATCCTTGATGAGATCCACTCGGGGACCTGTGGTCACCATGCGTCCTCTCGGACCATTGTGGCCAAAGCATACCGAGCGGGATTTTACTGGCCAAGAGCAAATGAGATGGCAAAGGAGATAGTCGACAAGTGTGAGGGGTGTCAGTTCTACTCCAACATGTCACGCAAGCCCGCATCAGCCCTGAAGACCATTCCACTCATCTGGCCCTTCGCTGTCTGGGGACTGGACATGGTCGGTCCTCTGAGAACAGGCAGGAGCGGTTTCACCCATGTGCTTGTGGCAGTCGACGAGTTTACCAAATGGATTGAAGCTAAACCCATCAAGAACCTCGATGCTTGCACTGCTATTGGTTTCGTCAGAGGACTAACATTCAGATATGGAGTCCCTCACAGCATCATCACTGAAAATGGGTCAAACTTCGATTCAGACCAGTTCAGAGCCTTTTGCGCCTCTCAAGGCACTCGAGTCGACTATGCATCAGTCGCCCATCCCCAGTCGAATGGACAAGCTGAAAGAGCAAATGGTCTGATCCTCAAAGGACTAAAACCTCGACTAATGCGTGATCTCAAGCACGCGGCAGGTGCCTGGGTCGACGATCTTCCGTCAGTTCTGTGGGTATTAAGGACCACCCTAACCGGTCGACTGGAAGAACCCCATTCTTTCTTGTTTATGGAGCCGAAGCCATTCTGCCAAGTGACCTCCTTCACAACGCTCCCCGAGTCGAGCTTTACACCAAAGATGAAGCAGAACAGGCCTGGCAAGACGCAGTCGACCTCCTAGAAGAAGAGAGGGAGATGGCCATGATCAGATCGACCATTTATCAGCAAGACTTGCGTCGATTCCACGCCCGGAATATGAAGAGTCGAGCCTTCAAAGAAGGAGATTTGGTCCTCCGAGTGGATCAATAGAAACCACACAAGCTCGCTCCTACTTTGGAAGGCCCCTTCATCATCACCAGAGTCCTCCACAATGGAGCATATCACCTCTACAACGTTGATCGCCAAATCGACGAGCCTCGAGCTTGGAATGCGGAACTACTCCGCCCCATTTACACTTGAGCTCTCCCTTGGACGAGTTGTAATAAGAAAACTTCCGCAGTTCATTTTTATCAAAGTCAAGAGTGTTCCAATGATTGCTGTCACTTTTGTTTACATACGAAAACCCCCAGTGGGTGACTTAGCCGCGAATCCGTTTCGCCTAAGTTCAAAAAAAAATCCTACCGAGTGGAGAGCAAACCTCCCACTCGGGGGCTTAGCTGCAGTCCAGCACTCGCCTAAGTTCTCCTACAAAGAGACTTAGCTGCAGTCAGCACTCGCCTAAGTTTGAAAAATCCTACCGAGTGGAGAGCAAACCTCCCACTCGGGGGCTTAGCTGCAGTCCAGCACTCGCCTAAGTTCTCCTACGAAGAGACTTAGCTGCAGTCAGCACTCGCCTAAGT
>NC_041382.1:9979454-9983735 GCF_002162155.2 Triticum dicoccoides | reverse complement strand
CTCCAGTCAGCACTCGCCTAAGTTTGAAAAATCCTACCGAGTGGAGAGCAAACCTCCCACTCGGGGGCTTAGCTGCAGTCCAGCACTCGCCTAAGTTCTCCTACAAAGAGACTTAGCTGCAGTCAGCACTCGCCTAAGTTTGAAAAATCCTACCGAGTGGAGAGCAAACCTCCCACTCGAGGGGCTTAGCTGCAGTCCAACACTCGCCTAAGTTCTCCTACGAAGAGACTTAGCTGCAGTCAGCACTCGCCTAAGTTTGAAATCCTACCGAGCGAGAGCAAACCTCCCGCTCGGAGGCTTAGCTGCAGCCCAGCGCTCGCCTAAGTATGAAACACATCTCATTTCCCAAGGACGACGAGGGGCAGGTCGACTGCCACCTTCTCCTGGAGAGCTTCGCCACAAATACAATGTGCGCTCCGTCCCAACCCGCAGCAACATGGTGTGGGTCGACCGCCCCCTCCTCCTGGATAGCTTCGCCACAAATACAATGTGCGCTCCGTCCCACTCTGCAGTAACAGGGTGTAGATCGACTACTAACTTCTCCTTCGGAGCTGCACCACAGACACAAAGTTATTTCGAGTGAAGACCAAATTCCACTCGACGGGTCATCCACAAAGAGATTCAACGACAAATCAAGTTCAAATAAAGCCTAAAAGGTCCCAGAGACCTCAGATCAAAGTACTCGAGCCCCCGGCTCGGCAGAGTTTAACTGTTACACTTCCACTCTGCATTCCGAGGCAAATTTAAGGCAGAGTTTAACGGATTACAAAATACACTCGGCATTCCGAGGAAAGTTTTTTCATTCCTTAGGAGGAAGAGGACTGGCAGGGGCGACAAACTCATCCAAGTCGATCCCGTCTGCGATACGGGTAGCAGCAGCAATAAATGTCTCCATGAAATCCTGGAAGTTGTGCTTCCTCGTGTTGGCGACTTGGATGGCGGCCAGCTTCTCCTCCCGCACCTCCTTGCAATGGACGCGGACCAGAGACAGAGCCACGTCAGCGCCACACCGAGCTGAAGACTTCTTCCACTCCTGCACTCGGTCAGGGATTCCGTTGAGTCGAGTCATCAGAGACTCGAGGTCATTCTGGAGCGTAGACTCTGGCCAAAGCGTCGGGTCGATCCGCGTCATGGCAACCTTCAGTCGAGCCAAGTAATCCACGACGCCGTCAACACGAGATTCCAGTCGGAGCAGGTTCATGGCAGCTTCATCTTTCACCGGAGAGTTGATTGGATCCAAACCTGTTTCGATCCGCCCAATCTCCTCTTCAAAGTTCTGGCAAAGTTCTACACGACCCAAGGATAAGTCAAATTTCGTAAAACCGAGTCGACACAAAAAAATAGTCAAAACTGAATGTGCACCTTCGAGCTTGATGTACAACTTCTTGGCAAAACTCCTCAAGTAGCCCTCCAGGTCGTCCCTCCTACGAGCTATGCCTTCCATCTTCTCGCCCAAGAGGAGGTTCTCCTTCTTCCAATTTGCAGTCAACCTGTTGGCTTCATTCAGAGCGGTCTGCAACCTGGTATTCTCTTTTTCCAATTGGTCGACCGAAGCCAGCTTCTGTGTGGCCAGAGCAGTCTTGTCATCAGCCTCCTTACGGGCTGCAGCCAAGTCCTGATCCTTCTTCGCCAGAGCTTCTTTCAGTTTTTCTGCAAAAAAAATGATGATTGAGTCGGAGAAAGCGAAAAGATACTCAAGCCTAAAAACTAACCAGTCGACAAAGGCGTCTTACCTGCGGCGCCGTCTCTGACCTTCTGCAGCTCTGTCCTGGCCAGCTCTAGATCAAGGCTCATTTGAATTTGCTGCTTCTCCAAGTCAGCCAAGCGGGTTCCAAGATCACAAGATCTCTGAAGTCAAAGGGGAGGAGTTACAATTTCAGTAAAAAAAAAGCAACAAAGGCAATAAATACTAAGACTACGGTCGACTGCCAGCAGTCCACCATAGTCTCGGGGACTACAC
Source organism: Triticum dicoccoides (assembly GCF_002162155.2). Classification (NCBI taxonomy): domain Eukaryota; kingdom Viridiplantae; phylum Streptophyta; class Magnoliopsida; order Poales; family Poaceae; genus Triticum; species Triticum dicoccoides. Next base: position 9,981,775 of record NC_041382.1, on the reverse strand, counting down.
CCAGTGGGTGCAGTTAGCGTGCCCCCACCGGTTCCTATCCCACCCGACCGACCCCTGAAGTCGAGTCCAAGACAAGTTGCTTCCGAGCAGCTAAGAGACAATAATGGAGTTTCTAAGACTACAGCCGAAGCGAAACATTCGACAGTAGCCTCGGGGACTACACCCAGTGGGTGCACTCAGCGTGCCCCCACAGTAAAAAAAAGAAGAGAGAAAGACGTCGACTGCCCGCAGTCGACAGGATACCGTTCCATTCGACATGACCCGATCAGACAGAGCGAAGAAACTCAACTACAACGACTCAATTTAAAGACTACATTCGACTGCCAGCAGTCCACCGTAGTCTCGGGGACTACACCCAGTGGGTGCACTTAGCGTGCCCCCACTCGTCCAAGAATTGGCAAACACACCCAGTGGGTGTACAAACTTAAAGATCTTCGGAAAAGAGATTCTTCAAAGGACATATCGAAACAGACCAAGTGTTGAAGTCGACTGACCTGGACATTGCTCTGAAGAGCCGAGCTTGCGTCATAAGCCGCCTGGCAAGCTTCCCGAGCCACTTTCACCTGTTCCATCATGATTCCAGCCTGGCGTACAGCCTCCTTCGCCGCAGCCGCTTGGTCCTCAGGGACGGGGTACGCAGCAAAAAGCGAAGACGGATCCGCAGTCGACGCTGAAGGCCGCACACTCGTCAGAGGAACAGCGAAAGTCACGGAAGCCTGAGTGGGTTCGCCATCATCCCGAACTACGGCCTCAGGCGCCGGAGTGGATTGCGGATTCTTGCCAGCCAATGCCTTCTTCTTCCTCTTCACCCTCAGTGGTTCGTTGTCATCATCGTCCGGGAGGTCAATAACATGAGGAGGAGCTGCAAGGAAAACATTCAATCGACCAGAGTCGCAATAAAGTTTCAGTCGACTCGAACGCAGGACGTCAGTGATCGTACCAGGGTTGGAGGTGACAGCGTCCTCCATCTCTTGGTCGTCGTTCCTGGCGGAGACCTCAGAAGTTTCACCACTGCAAATCTCGAAAGTTAGTCGGTTGGCCCAGTGAATCGACCAAGGATCCGTCCACAGTCGACAAAGGAGAGCAAGTGTTATTGTTACCCGGAAATGGTGGGAACAGCTATCTTCATCTTGGGCAAGGCCTTGGGCGGCTTGGATGGCGTCGCTCGTGGGTGCTTGAGAGCCTTCCCGGTCGGCGGAGGAGAAGAAGTCCGAGGGCGTTTCGACGACTGCCCAACAGGAGCAGTCGCCCTGCCACGTTCCTGCGCTGGATCGTGGGTGAGCTTGGATCGCCCCTCCGGGCGGGAGGGTTCAGCCTCCTCCTCCTCTTCGCTGGAGAAGATGTCGTCGCCTTCCTCTCCCTCACCGTCGGACTCCCACTCGCCCTGGTCGTCCCCGCTCTCGCCTCCGCTCCCCTCACCTTCCTCAGTCGACCCTTGTGCCCCGTTGGGCGTCGAGTACATCTCAGTGGTCGCCTGGAAGACAACAGACAGGATGAAAGTCAATCGACTTAACCAAAGAAGACCAATACAGAAGGCCAGATGTGTGACACAAAGACATACATGATCCACTTCATATGAGTTGTCGAGTGGAATTAGCCTTCTGGCTCCTCGGGGGTTGTCTTTGTTCCCTGTGATGCTTGACAGCCACCCCTCCAGCATCTCGTCGGTGACCTCCTCCGGGTGGATCCGAGTGGTGTCGTCAAGGCCAGAATACAGCCACATCGAGTGGTCTCACGCCTGGAGCGGTTGGATGCGCCTCTGGAGAAATACCTCTAACAGGTCCATCCCAGTCACCCCCTCACGGACAAGCTCAACCACTCAACCCGCCAATACCTTGACTTGGGCCCTTTCCTCCGGCTTGACTTTCAGAGAGACAGGATTCTCGGCTCGGTCGAGGGAAAAAGGAGGAAGACCAGTCGACTGTCCGGGGGTCGCCTGGTCCTGGCAGTAGAACCAGGTTGACTGCCAGCCGCGGACCGACTCCGGGAAGGTGATAGAGGGGAAACAACTCTTCCCCCTCGTCTGGATCGCCAGGCCCCCGCACAGCTGGATCACTTGCGTCTTCTCATCACTCGACTTGGCCTTTTTTACCGACTGAGAGCGGCAAGTAAAAATATGCTTGAAAAGCCCCCAATGCGGACGGCAACCCAGGAAGGCCTCGCACATGGAAATGAACGCAGAAAGATAGACTATGGAGTTGGGGGTAAAGTGATGGAGCTGCGCTCCGAAGAAATTCAAGAAGCTCCGGAAGAATGGATGGGGAGGCAGAGAAAACCCTCGGTCGATGTGGGTGGCGAGGAGCACGCACTCACCGTCGCGG
>NC_041382.1:9949774-9979261 GCF_002162155.2 Triticum dicoccoides | reverse complement strand
CGTGGGGAATGGCTCCTCCCTCAACCATGTCATCGAGATCTTCCTGCCGGAGCACCGATGGCATCCAGTCGCCCTGAATCCAACCCTAGGGCAGGGCGGTCCGGGAGGAAGATCCGCCTCGTGCAGACCTCTTTCCTTTCCCCGCCGCCGCCACCTTCTTTACGCGCTCCAAAGCAGTGGTCTTGCCCTTCGCCATCGTCGCCGGCGAGGTCTCACACGGGCTAACGGCGCTAGGGTACGGCCGAAGGTCACGGGAGGGCTAGCGAAGGGAGAGAGGAAGAAGGAAGAAGAAGAGAAGCGCGCGGCTTGGAAACCCCGAGCCGGCAACTTATAAGGGGCCACTCCCGAGTGGCTGACTGGTAGGCCCAGGCAGTCCAGTCAAATCCCGCAGCAGACGCGCGCGCAGTAGATGGCGAAAAAGGCGACGCGAGGATCGAGGAGTTTCCGCTTTATCACTTCCGATTACTGCGGCTGCTCCCGTCCCGCGCGCTTCCCAAAATCTGAATCCCGTGAGATCCGCGGGCCGCAGAACCACTTGCCAAAAACAGAGTATCCCGCTCGCACCAACACTCAGCATGTCGCAAGCAAAGATATTCACTCGACGAAAGGCCTGGAATGGATCAAGGCAACTGAAAGAGGTTGATGGCGTCATCCGTGACAACTGACCCTAAACGAGGCACTCATACAGCCCCAAAGAACCAGTCGGAAAGGATCCCCAACTCTTTCCCCACTCTAACCTCGATCCATTCGGGGGCTAATGATGAAGCTATGTACCTAGGGTAGGGGCACGGACCCGTCCAAAGAGCCCTACCCAAGGACATCCCTAGAAGAAATCACCTATCAATCGACTTGAAGGTACCCCACTCAACAGGTTCAAGGCACTCGACCAAGAAGCTACCACTCGACCACGAAGCTAATCACTCGACTGCCAGGAGACCTACAGTCACTCCGTAGGCAAACGGTCAGCTGTTAAGTAGTCTCCATGATCATTATAGCACTTTATTAGAGGCGTTACCAGTAACGCCCAATCTTAAATGTACCTTAAACCCTGCATTACTGAGGGCAAGAGGGGGGCCGGCGAACTCTATATAAGCCACCCCCCTCCTCAGTATGAAGGGTTCGCACCCCTGTAATCCATACACACATAATCCAGTCGACCGCCTCTGGGCTCCGAGACGTAGGGCTATTACTTCCTCCGAGAAGGGCCTGAACTCATAAACCTCGCGTGTAACAACTTCCCAATAGCTAAGATCTAGCCTCTCCATATTCACCCCCCTACATCACTGTTAGAGTTAGAACCACGACAGTGCGCTTCCTAACACCGCGCTACTGGTAAACTTAGGTCGTTGTGTACTGTCGGTGGATTTTTGTAGCAGCCCGGTTTAAACATCACGCGCTACTGCTAAATTTGCACTAGTAGCGCACTTTCTGTAACCGCACTGCTACTAATTAGCAGCAGCGCCTCTTTTTATGTCGCGCTGCTGCTAAGATTCTATGTATAAGGTTTTCCCTAGTAGTGTCTCTGCAGGCTATTTTGATTCTGACGTTCTCAAAGAAAGTTCTAAACATACCATTCCAGTCCACATCTGTAAGCACTCCAAACAGTGAAGCAATTTGGGCAAAAACCTTCCAAGTACACCACTTGGGGGGAATCCCCTCAATCAGCACCCATGCTTCAATCAACTCTCCAAAAGGCTCACACCCCCCTTTCCATTCAGTCAGTGTCACATTCATATATTTCGGCAGGGAGAACCCAGGTAATTCGATGAGGTCCTCCACTTTCTTCCAAGGGGGAAATCTAACTAAAAACGTCTTACTGGAGAGCCCTCTGATTTGCCAAGGCCAGTGTTTAGTTTTGCAAAAGGTAGAAGATAACAGTTCCATCAGCTTAGCACAGTCCACTTCTCCTTTCAGAATGTTAACCACCGCACAGTTCTGGAAGTTTAGCCATTTTGACTCATTTGCAACAGGAACATCTACATCGTAGAAACTAAGGCCTTGAGCTCCACTACCAAAAAAGGCAGCACTAGGTTGAATCTTAGACCACGCTGCACAGTTATTGACATTGTGATTCTGTTAACAAATAAAGCAGGCTTTTGGCTTCACGCAATTCCCCACGTAATGCCCAGGTCCACCACAATTAAAACATATCATGTCCTTATACCTAGGATCAAGGACTTGTTCCACTTCGACCTCGATGGATTGGGATGATTGTACCTGAGCGGAACCAGCAGTGGAGGTTGTAGATCTGGTAGGTTTGGGGGCAGGGACAGATTCCTTTGCGATAGGCGCAGTTGTTTTCCGCCCAGCAAAAGAAGTGGGTTTCTGCCCTGCTCCTTTTGGCTGACCAACAGCAAGATTGCCGCCCCCTCCTGCACGGCGTTCGGCCATCTTCACCCCTCGCTTGACAGCTTCCGCAAAAGAAATTGAACTAGGGCCAATCCCTTCGCGAACCACTTTGATTTGTTTGGAGGTGGAACAAATGGTCGACGGGACGCAGGGAAGCAATCCGCAGCCGAGAAGGAGTTTTTCTCAACCAAATCTCTCCGGATCCGGCAAAGGAATCCGGTTTTCGGTGGAACTTGTGGTTGCAGGGTAGGGTTTCTAGGGTGGTGGCGGCGAGGGGGGGGGGATGAGCCAGAGCTGGCCAAAGTGTTCCTCCACATTATCTAGGGAAACAGTTTTACGTATTCCCCTCGCCCTTCCCACTTTCTCGCCCACAACACGTAAATTGAGTGTGGGGCCAGGGACACCTGGATTCAGAGGAGGGGCACGACAGAGCGGCTCCTCCTCAACTTTTCGGATGGATTTTAAACTAAGGCCAAGCCCCTCGCCGGAGACCAACTTGGATGGTCTCACCAGCTGCAGAAGCAGCAAAGGAATCCTTACTATTACTAATAACAGGAGGGAGAACCCTCGATTCTAACCCAAAATCCTGAAGATGCGATTGAGAAATCTGAGCATGACAAGCTTGAATCCCACGACGGCGCAAACGAATATCCCGCAAACGAGCCTTAATAATCGAATTAGCACGAAGGTGCAAACCTAACTCACCAGGCCAAGGCGGGGGATCGATGGGTCGTCGCTGCGTCTGAACCAGTCGGGGCAGCCGATCTACTGGCGGCGTGGGGGCCAAACGGTCCCTGGCGGGATGAACTCCGGCGGGATGTTGGCGATTCCCTCCCACGATGGTGGCCTGATGTTGAGCCTCGAAGGATTCGCCGTCCTGAAGTTCTCCCAGCGGGCGGCCTGCCGCGGATCCGGTGACTCCGCCTCCTAGATCGCCCAAAACAGCAGCTCCACATCCTCGCAGCCGTCGTCGCCGATGAAGCGCGCGCACTCGATGAAGTTCGCATGGCGGAGGATGTGCATGTAAATCTCCCCCCACTCGTCGCGTTCGGGGAAGCGCTCCCGTACCACCCGACGCATCTCGCGGCGGGCCTCCGGCGAGTTCGGGTCGATCTCGGGCAGCTGAGCCACTACGGGGGATGGAAGTGCTTGTGGCTCCGCTACCCGTGCCGCCGGCATAAGCCGACGAACCCGTACGCCGCGTTGACGCGCTCCAGCCATGCGGATACTCATATGGGGATCTGGGGCGGGGAGGACTCGGTGAGATGCAGGGGTGGGTGGGAGGTGGAGTTGGCTTTAATGGCGGTCTCGTCGCTTCAACCGAGGGGGAGGGGAGGGGGCGGGGAGGGGGGGGAGGAGAGCGAGCCATCTTTTCTCTTTGTCAACCGAGGGGGAGGGGATGGAGTTGCAACATTCAGCTTTCCAAAACCGATGCATTCAGTACAACATTGATGCACCATTGCATTCAGCTTTACAATGTTTCCAAAGGGAAGTACAACATTGATGCACCATTGCATTCCAAAACCGATGTGATGGTCCTTGGTGGCCGCTAAACACCAGTTTCTGGATACTTGGATCGAGTGGCGTGATTGGAGATTCTGAAATCGTCATTTGTGAAAGATAAACAGGGGCAAAAAAATGAACCATGCGTTGGGCAAAGATGAAAATATCAACTATTTAAAGAAATTAAGATGCAATGAAGAATACCCGTCATGGAAATGTATTTTGGCTACAAAATTATGTATACCAATAAGTCAACTGATATTTATGGGAGATACAAACATTTGACATGTTGATACAAATGGCAATACATGACAAAATCTAGAACCACAGATACATTAGCTGCCCTGCTAGTTTCTACGATAATAGAGACTAAAATTCAAGACATGTTTTTAGTAGTATCAATCACTATGGAAAAGTGTGTATGAAGGGTAACTTCTCAGCTCAGTTATTACAAACCTGCTGAAATTTGAACTTTCCCTTACATGGATGATATTTAATTTGTAGAAGGGCTTCCTGATATAGCTTCAAGTAATCTTGGCACTCGGGGCATATCAAGCTCTACTAGACCCTCGAGAACCTGAACCACATCGCCCATTGTCGGACGATCAAAGTCATGATCTTGAATGCACCAACATGCTGCTTTGCAAGCTCTTTCAACCTCCTCCACATTGATGTCACCATGTAATTGTTGATCGACCAAAGTCCTCACATCTCCCTCAAGAAGCTTAAGTGCAGCTTGCACAGGAAAGTAAACATCATGATCACTATTGCTTGTACATTCTTGAGGTGATGAGTTCCTTCTTCCAGATATCATTTCTAGCAGTACCATTCCATAGCTGTAAACATCAACTTTTTGTGTAATAGCCACTCCACTAATCCATTCAGGTGCAAGGTATCCTACGGTTCCTCTCATTGTTGTCAGAACGCGACTAAAGTTCCTTCCCATAAGTTTTGCCATCCCAAAATCTGCAATTTTAGGAACAAGTGACGCATCGAGAAGTATGTTTTCTGGCTTAATATCACAATGTATTATGCAATCACGACAACTCTCATGCAAGTAGGACAATCCTTTAGCAACACCGATGGCAATTCGGAACCTTGTACTCCAATCTAGCATAAAACCATTGCCTCGGAATATATGGACATCAAGAGAACGATTTGCCATGTGTTCATAAACAAGCATCCTTCTATCACCTTCACAGCAAAAACCAATCAGTTTGACTAAGTTGACATGTTGGATCATTCCAATTGTGCTGACCTCAGCCCGGAATTGTTTCTCTCCTTGGCGTGCACCATCAAGCATCTTCACCGCTATGGTAGTCGAGTCACGCAGAATTCCCTTAAATACAGAGCCAAAACCACCTACACCTAGCTTCTCTGAGAAATTTTTAGTTGCATGCTGCAAATCAACATACTTAAATGCTATAACGCCACATCCACCTTCAGTGCTGCTCAGTGGAAGAGAACACCACTTTCTTTTCCCCCTCCAAATCATCAATAGCATCACCAACAAACAGAAAGGACCAATAATGAGACCGATGATCATTCTTCTATTTCCTTTTGTGTTGTTTCCCCAACTTTGCACCTCTCCAGCAGCAATACGGAGGAAAAGAATCTCTCCGTCACTATTGACAGTGCCATTATTATACTGCTTTACATTAATAAGCTGGCCTTGCCACATAGAACAGCCACTCTTGCCGTAGGAGTACGCAGTGCATGAGCAGTTTCTTAGACAAACTTGCATGCAGCTTTGTCCACTCTCAATTGTTTCCATTCTATGTGCATAATAAGGTAATCTAACACTATGTATCGGAAAGAACTGGTCTGTTAACCCTCTTGTGTTACCTTTGTTGCTGCTGCAATGTTCTAGCGGAGTATTTCTCATGCATCCACCTCTTCTGTCATCCAGCTCCCAGTCCTCTGGTGACTTCACGGAGAACCCATTCATGCAGTTACACAATGGAAGTGTGTTGTCGTTGCAAACTGTGAAAGGCCCGCAAACGGCGAAAACATCGCATGGAGCCCTGGGTTGGACATATATAGTTTCCCACTCTTGCAAGCCTTCAAGCCAAAGAAGCTGCTTGGTAAGACCAGAGACATCAAGTAAACCGATTGTGATCACTGTTGGATCCATTGGAGCGTAAGTGAAGTACTCCTCTTCATCATTGTCGATGAATTTGGTTTGGAGAAAGTTACTACCAGACATCTCCGGCACCAAATTGAAGTACCACCCGACCCATTCGCCCGTGGAGAAATACACCATGGATGAATTACAAATCCTAACAAAGTATTGCGGATCACCAGTGGGGTCTAGCTCCGTGCAGTATAGGCCTGGAGCTGGATCTATCAGATTCTTCTTCGAAACAAGACTGTATTTTTGGCCGGTAACCTTGTTCCGGCCAATCCTTGCGCCGGGGAGGAAAACATCTGTTGGGTGATCAAAGCTCTGCCACCACACAATGGATGGGTTCAAGGCGTTTCTTATGACAAGGTTACCATCGTCTGAGAGTGCTGCCATGATGGTAGTATTTTTGTTGGCTGTTCTTCTACCTTTGGCTGCTATTATTTGACTGGACCAGATTATGGATTTAGTCGCATGGTTTAAGATGACAAGGTTGCCATCCCTTGAGATTCTTAGCTTGGACAGTCTAAACTTGGGGTCAGTGATTGGTTTCTCTCTGTTCGCAATCCATACAGGAGTGAACTTTGGGATCTTGTTGAACCATATACCTACATACCAGTTGGGCAAGGTTGTGTTGTCTGAGGAAGACTTACTGCTGCCTGATGTGAAGAAGCCCAACGCGAACTTGCCATTCTTTGAGATGAGCCTGTTGCCGCCGCTGAGCTCTTGGCCTTCTTTCAGGTTGCTGCTGCCATTTGCTGCAGAAGAGCACACCACCGGAGGAACAGATACGGCAAGCATGAAGACAATGAAAAAATGAAGCATGGTGGGTTGGAATTTGTTTTGATGACTCTTTCTGATGTCTGGAGATTAAGATATGAATATATGTTATATATATAGGATGTAGTAACCATCGTGGTAAATATGGTAGTGGAGAAGTTTCTATCTCTTCAACAGGTTTTGACGGGCGATTTTACTCTGCCGGTCAAGTTTGGCATTGCTGTAAAAGTACGGAAAGGAAATTCCCAACTTGATGCGACTGGAAACTTTGGAAAATTTCTAAACATAATTTATATTTCGAATGCATGTTGTGTGCACACTAAAAACTTTTATTAAAAATTTGTGTATTTGTTTGCACATATAATGGTGAGAGGTTAATAAAAGATGACCATATTTTTTTGGTATAAGACACACATATAAAATCATATTTCTGCACAAATAAAATGATAGTCTACACAATATTCCAGAATCAAGATCCAAAAAATTGAGGAAGCTTTTTTTAGGGAGCAACAGAGAATAATAATTTGGCAGGAAGGACCCTAAGACACACGGCAACAAATTAAGTGGAAACAAATGCGCCACTTAATCAAGTTTTGACTACCTTTTTTGTTTGAGGAGAAGTATTGACTAGTGACGGTCAGTTGAGGCGAATAACAGTGAAAGGTTAATATAGCAACTAACCAAACAACAAGGAAACAGTGATCGTGATGCTTTTATTAGAAAATATTTATTTGTTTGCTGTAACAAATAATAGTGGGAGGTTAATACTTTTTTTGCGAGAAAGTGAGAGGCTAATACAGCAACGAATATAGTACATCATTTTTTTTGGTATAGGACAAAAATAAACATACACTTTTCATACACCCTGCAAAAAAAAACATATGTTTTTCTCACAAAAAAATTGTGATTCAACTCAACACTCCAACCTAAATATATCTTTTGGCAATGTTTTAGATTTGCCACTATGTTTTATCCAGGGAGCAACACAGAAAAGCATTTGGCAGCTAAGCATTACCGACAGGATCCTATGACACGGCAGACAAATGGAGACAAATGCGCCTCTTAATAATCAAGTGTTGACTAACTTTTTGGTTGGAAGAGAAAATGTGCCTAGTGACGGTCAGTTAAGGTAGGACCTCCTAGTGCTGGTCAAGTTAGTTTGGCATCATTGTGTTGCTAGAGAAAGAGTAGTAAGCCCTGTGATCCGGTCCTTTTAGAACTTAACAGAACTGAAGTTGAACCAGTACTTGCCAGAACTGAACTCGGGTCAGTGAATATGTTTCTTCAGAGAGCAGAACCGGGAGCTACAGTACAGTCGGCTGTCCATCCAGCTTAGACCTGAACAAGAAGGAAACAGTGATGGTGATGCTAAAAAATTGATAGTATTAGCTTTGTTTTTCTGAAAGAAACTGTTTGGCTTGAGTTAATACTTAATACACCCCGTAACTGGACGGGAGCGGGCGGTGTGGCTGGCCGTCGGAAACCTGGACAGGTAATTGCCTGTGTTACATGCACCCCGTATGCAGCGACGCTGGGAGAAAGCAGCGAGTTCATTCATCAGCGCGTGAAGCATGCTGAGGCAGAAATGAATGAGTTGCAGCATCAAAGGCTGAAGGAGACTGAGGAAACTGAATTAGTTCGAGACAAAACACAACCGGAGCGAGAGACGCGTTCTGTGACAGCTGCGATTTCCTCCTTCCTCCTCATTTCTTCCTTCTTTGAGTTGTGACCTGATACTGTACTCTGAGACTATAAGCTGAGTGGTATGTGCCCCTGCCTCTGGTCTCTGGTTGTGCTGTAGTCTAGGACTGTAACAGCCTGTGGCGAGGAATTCTGTCGAATTTGTTATTTTCGATAATAATCTTCTGCTTTCTTCAGCCCAACACCATTTGCTGTTACACAAACTGATGGGAATATGAAGGAGCTCGCCTCTGCTAAGAACGATGACCAATGCCGATATAATTGGCTGTACAAGCCAGTCCGTCATGGGTGTCGTTGCAGGCATCATAATAGTTTTCTTTTCCAGTTTTACCATTGTATGAGAATATAGTACACAATGATAGCCTCTCTTTTCTCAACCTAAGGACACCTGCAATGTGTGGTCTAATACATTGACTTGTGCACAAGGGTTCGAATTTCCGTGAGGAAAATTTGATTGAAAAAAGCAATGGTGCCGTGATCTCCAAGGACCAAAAAAAGGTGAGTATGGAACAATATTAATTTGGACCTACCTACTGTACTGTGAATATTAAAAATGCAAGTCAATGTTTCCATGTCGCTTGGGCAGTTGGCTTGTCATTCTCACAAGTTTTAACTAGGTGCGCAACCTGTATATTCCATGGGATACTGGACAAATATCAAGTATAGATACCGGTAAGTTTATGAGGGATGTTAGAGGTCGTGTGTCACCCCACCCACCCTTGAAATCGTCGCAATCAAAATAGTTTGGAGCCTTTTCCATTTTTTGAATAATCTCTGAATACTTGGTAGAGGTTTAATTAATTTGTCCAGACTCCATAGAAACTGGCCAGCAGCTTCCCTCGTCAATCGTCTTCTTGCTTGCCATGGAAGCTGCCATATCTGCCGTTCCAGGTGAACTAGTGAGTCGTTTCATCTTCATCCTGATGAACAAGTACCACTCCTCCTTAAGCCAAGCACAATCAGAGAAGGTGGTGGAGAGATTGCAGCACCTCTTGATGAGAGTCAGCATCGTCCTCGAGGAGGCGGATGCAAGGTAAGGTACATAACAAACTCTAGAATGTTGTTGCAGCTCAAGATTGGATTGGCAGCGACGAGGAGTGCCAATCAAGAGGTGCCTCCCCGTCACTGGTCGTCATTACATCAGTTTGGCTCCAACATTTATCTAGGGGCGTGAGTGTATTGTTTTAGTTTGGATTTTATTTATCCACTCTGAAAACAATCATAAAAGTCACTGTTTGCAAGGTCAAACTTCTAGAGGTCGTCATACTGGAAAGGAGCCCCCTCCCACCCCCCCTCATGTTGCCCTCGTGGGCGACCAGGGGGAAACCCTAGCCGCCGCCCGTACTTCCCCGCCTCTTATTCACTCTCACCGCCGCTAGCAGCGCCGCCGGGCGAAGCCTGGCCGGCAGGTGCGGCAGCGGGGCTCCTTTCCCTTTCACGCGAATAGGCTGGCACGGGACGACCGTACGTGAGGAGGCGCCGGACTAGCGCGGGGTGCGGCGGCGCTGCGTATGGATCCTGACCGCGGCGTGCGGAGCGTGCTGGCTGCTGGGGCTCATGCTCGCGGCGCAGTGCGGCCGCTGCGAGAGAGGCTGGACCTGGTGGTCGCATGCGTCGTCGGGTTCGGGTCAGATCCTTCTGATCCGGCGCCCGGATGCTGTCGGCCAGCGCAGGATGGTGGTATTTGTCGCTGACCAGGTCGGATCTTCATTGATCTGGCGTCTGGATGGATCTACGCCGGAGGGTCACCTCGATCTGTGGTGGGTTGAGCCCTATAGTACTTTCCTCTCTGGAGGTTTCGTGTCTTGGCTTGCTGCTAGATTCGGAGCAGATGGAGATTGGTGGTACAGGTTCAGGACCAAAGGAAACTTTGCCCGGCATCGGCGACGACTTCGACGTCATTACCCTTCTTGAAGGCGAAGCCGAGGTCCCTCCTTTCCACTTCCGACCCCCTCCCAGACAAAAGTCCAAAGTTCGTCTTGGATTGGACGGCGGCGGCGCCCTACACGGCGTACTCTCCGTGGAGATGCCGTCTTGGGAGGTTTGGGTGTTCTGGGGAGAGTTGTTGTGGGTGAACAGCTCTGCGTGTCAGCTCCAGCAGCGACAATGGTGTGGAGGTTGGCAGGAGGAGCAGCGTTCTATCTACCGCGTCAGATGCGCCTGGTAAGAGATGTCAAGTCATACCTGGCCGACAGGTGCTACGTTGTGTCATGCCTGGTTGGCAGGTGCTACGCATAACGGATCTTCCAGAGTCTCCACGTTGGGATGGACGAACGCAGGGCGGTGGAGTCTTTGGGTGCCATGGTGGCGTCGATGGATGGCCAGATAGGCAAGGATTATGCAGATCTCTTCTGAAGATGGGACAGCGGTTCGATGATGATGGCGGCTTCTAAAACGTGTGCATATGGTGTACGTTTTAGATCTGCTGCACCGGTTGTTTGTTCCAATATGTTATATGGATGGATCGGTGACGACAACAGCTATAGATATGGGGAGTGAGAGCACTCCACATTATCAAGTTTGTAGGTGTGAGTAGCGGCTTCGGGTGGCTTGATGTATGCTTTTGCCAAACCCTCATGGAATAATTAATAAAGATGGCTGCATGCATCGATTGATGCAGAGGACTGGGGTTTAACCTCCTTTTCTAAAAAATATATTCTAGAGGTCGTTGAGTCCAGCAAAAGGTAATAATAGAAAGTTGGCCTGTCCTTATCAGCATGTTTTGACGTTTAGATATAAAAAATTGTCTGTGTGATCACACACCCTTGAACTCGTCTAGTCAATGGTTTAGCCATCTCTAAAAACTTTTCTATATTTCGACGAGCCACTGTAGGAGTTGGTAGAGGATTCAGTTAAAAAGGAAGTGTTTGCAGTAATCTTTCTAGAGAGTCAGACCAACAGATTCCCTCATCAATCCATAGAGATTGCCATATCTGCAGTTACAGGTGAACTAGTGAGCCGGTTCATCTCCTTCCTGATGAAAAAGTACCACTCCTCCCTCCATGCGAAATTAGAGGAGAAGATAGTAGTGGAGAGGTTGCAACACCTCCTGATAAGAGCTGCCACCATCGTCGAGGAGGCGGATGCACGGTACATAACCAACTCAGGGATGATGATGCAGCTCAAGAAGCTTTCTGAGGCCATGTACCGAGGATACCACGAGCTGGACACCTTGAGGTACCGAACTCTCCAAGGCGGTGCAGGCTTCAACGAGGTTAGCAACGACTCATCTACCAGCTGCTTGTATGTAGCTAAGCGTTCTCGGACAACTGACACGGCCATGCACCTCAAGTCACATACTGCCTTGGAAAGCTTAGAAATTGCTATAGCTAACATGGCAGAATTCATTGTACTTATGGGCGGATGTGAACACATGGTTCGTAGGCCCTATGATGTTTATCTTTACACCGACAACTTCATGTTCAGCCGGCATGCTGAGAAGCAGAAGCTCTTGAGCTTCTTGTTGCAGCACAATGATCTTACCGGTGGTCATGCACTGGATGTTCTTCCGATCATAGGTATTTCTGCAACTGGGAAGAAAACTTTGGTTGCTCATGTGTGTGGCGACGGAAGAGTTCGCACACACTTCCCGTCTGTTTTACACTTGAATGGAGACAACCTTTTGACGATACTTGACCATGGAAGGGCCATGGTTGGGATGATGTTAGTAGTTATTGAATTTGCTTCTGATGTAGGTGATGATGAGTGGAAAAAGTTTCACTCATTCGTCATAAGAATGGGAAGAGGAAGCAAGATCATCATCATTAGTAGGCTTCAAAGACTAGCTCGATTTGGAACGGTGAATCCGATTTTCTTAAGTGTTCTATCTTATGATGAGTTGAGCTACCTTTTCAAGACTCTGGCATTCGGAAGTGTAGACCCTGCAGAACATCCAAGGCTAGTACAGCTAGCAGATAAATTTGCCAAGGGGTTGCACGGTACACATGGTTCACTTCTCGCAGCAAATATGTTTGCGGATGTGTTGAGAAGGAAACTCGATATTCAGTTTTGGCGTTGCATATTGGACAAGGGGCTAAGATACGTTAGAAGAAATCTCTCCATGTATGGTGCGCACCCAAGCACACTTATAGAACAAGGCCATCCAGTGGACATAACAGACTTTGCTTTGCATCCACTTAGCATGACACCTTATACTGTTTATGTTTCAATGAAGAAGGAATCACCAAGTGTGACATTTGGGCAACTTCTAACAGATCCTAGTGTTAGACCAGAACAAGACTTTATGCTAATTTCATGGGAATCAAGAATGCCACCTCATAACTCATTTGCTTGTTTTGTTACAAGTCATGCTCAGGCCACATTTGAAGGTAGTGCCATACCAGGGCGGAAGCGAAGAGGAGTGCCAATCTAATTTTATTTCCAAACTCGTGTAATGTGACTATTGTTGTATCTTTTTCTATGCATGACAAACGGATGTGTTCTTTTTTTTGTGGGGAAACAAATGGATGTGTTCATGTATAACATTGAACCAAATGTATTGCAAATCTCAATTAATGTAAAGTAAACTTGAATTACCTCTGTCCGGATATACTTGTCGCTCGTACTGATGTATCTAGATGTATTTCAGTTGTAGATACATCGGTTTGAGCGACAAGTATTTTCGGACAGAGGAAGTATGCTTTATCAGATCAAACAGTCCACCTGCTCATCTTAGATAACGAATAACATCATCTGAAGTGGCACTACCTGATACCGCCACTCAGTAATGCAGCTTATAATGGATCAGGAAGGTAACTACTCCCTCTGTTCCGAATTATATGTTTGAATATTTCAATATGGGCTACATGTGAACTGAAATGAGTGAACAAACACACCAAAACGCGTCTATATATTTAGAAAAAGTTAGAAAATATTATAATAGTGAACAGAGAAAGTAAACAAACAAGAGGTATATGTACCATCATCGCATAATAGTCTAGCATTTTGCTATACGTGTATTATAAGCATGCAATTTGACCAAGCAACAACTCTATATATGTTCAAATCCATGGTTCCAAAAGTGGATATAGCAAGAGAAGTCCCAGAACCATCCCATAGTCTATTTTCATAACTGCGGAGCAATTGAGCTAGTACAGGTTTTGTGCATTATAGTATAGTGCCAACACACAGGATAAATTAAGCTCAACGATAGCGAGGAATCAGCCAAGTACCAACTCATCATTTCATATCACAACGTCACGTCGATACTAAATTTTAAATAGAGGGTTAGGTAGACAAATACAGCCTCAAACATGTGTTTTGAGAATTCCATGATGGTGATGTCCACCCTTAGTCGTTATGGTGATGCTACTTAATCTGCTATGACCCAAGAACAGAGTTACTAGTCAATTAAATCCATCAAGCTCTTTATACAAGAAAGGGAGCAACAGATGGCTCCAAGTATAATCAAATGTGGCATATGTACTGCAATCATCATTAACCCTTCATGGACCCTCCAAAGATTCAGAATGAGCTCATAATAACACACAAAGTGTGGAAACAAACAGGTTACATATGCCCTGGAAGATTACTGAAGCATAGAGTGTGATTCCCATCATCGTTGCAACCAAGATAAAAATGCATTATGTAACATAATAATGGCCTTGAATTGTTTGTATGTATATCTGATAAGCAAAAGCGATTAAAAAAAAAGTATTCATGGTCCTAGAATAGGTGCTGAGACAGAGCAAGCAGTTAGAAAGAGATGATATTCATATTAGGCAAAATAAATATTGGCTAACCTGTCTGCTAGATCTAGAATATGAGGAAGCACCGAAGCACTAGTCTTCACAAGTGATCCTCTGGATGTCCCAGTTTTGCCATTCCCTCTGGTAAAATGTAGGAGGCCAACAAAAGACAAATGCAGAGATGATTAAATATACAAGAACAACAATTAATTTGGGCATAACTAAATATTTAAAATACTAGTCAATTTGTTCATGTTGCATGGAACAAGCAGCTCCCATGTTAATAAACGCATGATCAAACAACCACACGGAGCCATGTGTCGGTGTGCCCTGTTTGCACGCTTGGGCTTCAGTGAGACAACGGGCAAGTACCACCGATAACTGGAACCATGGCTCAAGTGTTTGTTTTTTCTGGATTTTTATATGTCCACTCGAGCTGAAAACAAGCACAAAACCCACCCTGTTTGGGCATCATTGGAAAAGAGCTTACCTCGGCCGTGCGGCCGTCTCTGAGGTCATCCTGTTCAGTTTTGGGCCAAGATGTTGAAGTGCTTCCGGTCCATTTCAGAACTCCTCATGCTTCATTGATTGCTCTGGTCACAATTTAATCTTTAGCATTGTGGAGATCAACATCAGCTCTGAAGAATGCACAATATAAGTCACAGAGAATGATGTCGTTCTGAAGAAACCGAAGGAGAAAATTGTACAAACAAACTGCTATTTGTGCCCTGGAAGATACTAAAGCATGGAGTTGTGATTCTCATCATCACTGAACAAGATAAAAGGGAATGTATCATTCCTTTGCCGATGATCGAATTGTGCGCTACCCAGTCTCCAATGAAGTTCATGAGGAAAAAAACAAAACAATTTACATGTTCAAGTGTTCCACACGTGTAGGGTTCGTGAAATTGGGGGGAGAGGCTCTTGCCTGGGCGGCTGGGCCGTTGGTCTGGGCTTTGAAGTGGCTACGCCCCAGGACAATTTTTTTTGTATATATGGCCCAAGAAAATTCCCCACGCCCCAGGCAATGGCCTGGGCTGCCTGGGGCCCAGCTCTGCCCATGTGTGAAATGTCATTCCCCCATATGTAAAATGTAAGGAATCTAAGGAAATACAAATGAAAAGATGCTTAAATATTACAAATACTGGCCAGTCAATTCTTTTTCGTGCTGCTTCAAAAGTTGACTGATCCTGTTCACGCCTATGGGCATATAAACAAAGTATACATGTCTCATCAAACCTACCCACCAAACCCACTGACATACCCACACCCACTCGCCCAGGGAAATACCTTGGATACTTGGAGATGACGACTCATGTAGCAGCAGTTTGTATTTAGCAATTCCACTCAGGCGTTCCCGAACAACAAGGAAGAAAGACAACAAGGCCATGTGCCTTGAGTCACATGGTGTTTTGGAAACCTTGCCAGGGAGGAAGTGGCAAGGTGCGCTGATCTAATTTTGATTCAGACATCAGAGCTATAGATCCCCTGCACTTATTAGATAACCAACATCATCTTAAGTGACAACCAAACTATAGACTACTAACATCTCAATTTTGCTAACAAAATTGACAGGCCATCAACTTCACAGTGTTTCTCTTGATGGACAACAGTTTTGAGATAGAAGGACTAAAAGGTAGGGCGCCGCCAACTTCCTTGAACCCAAATCATGTACTCATAAGGCCATCAGAAAAAGGTTCTTCAGAAAGGATTATCCCCTTCTCATTACAAAGCACACAGAGGTTCCAAAAGTGGATAGCCCCAGACCGCACAGCCTTACTTTAAAGTTTAAACCCATGCCATAATCGATTTTCATAACCTAGTTAACAGCCTAAGAAGTCATTGGCAGTGCACACCTCTGCTAGCTAGGCAGTAACTGCATAGCAATTAAGCTACCACTGCTTGTGCACACTATAATATGCGGCTTCATCTCTTCGTGGTAGCAGTGCTAGGGGTGGTGTTGCTGCGCTCAACGCCTTTGTTGCTTGCCTTGGGTGTTTGTGTGGTTGTGGCGTGCGTTTGTACCGGGTGATGTGGATCTTTGCTTTATATATAAAGCGGGGCGAAAGCCTTTTTCGGTAATATAGTTGTAGCATGAAGCATCTCTTCGTAGATGTGCAATCAAGTAGTAAGCTATGCAACACAGGAGTAATTAAGTGCAAAGATGGTGAGGAATCCGGCATGTGCTCATTGCATTAAAATGGCAACAAGAGCATGTTACTGTACGTGACTGCATCTTGCAGACAAGGTACCGACTCATCGTTTGGTAGCACATCAATACTAAATTTGGAATTCCATGTGGTGGTCATGATGATGCTACAAAGGAATTGGGGACTAAAACAAACCTAGCCAACTACTCTGCAATGACCCAAGAACAGAGTTGCTAGTCAATGAAATCCATCGAGCTCTTTATTCAAGAATGGGAACAAGATATGGCTCCAAAAGTATAACCAAATGTGGTCATATGTACTGTAATCATCATTAACTCTTCATGGGCCCTCGAGAGAAGCTTGGAACAGGTGTTCTGCCATAAGCCACAGGATGGTTGTGAACTCACCGCCACTGTTGAGCTTCTTGGCATGGGACTCCCTGCTGCATTTGTTGCCTGCGTAGACCAGGATATCTGTCCACACCTCAAGGACAAGCTGCAACGAGTCAGTCGTGCCATCTGCCTCCTTTTCTACCAGTCTTCTGGCAAGCCGGGTGACATAAGAGAGACGGGGAGCATCAATGCTGAAGGATGGATTCTTATCGTATAGGATCTTTGCAAGCTTCTCTACATCGACGGCCTTGGAATTGGAATCAGGGTCGTCACGCAGGCTGAACAGAGAGCGGAGAACTTCCCAAATATCCCACTTTCGATGGTTGGGAGCTGCTCGCATCTCGACCAGATTTTCACATGTTCGTTGGTACAACCTGTTCTGGGCGAGGCCTGGTAGCATGTAGGGCCTTTCGACGAGGAGGAACACCATGTAGTTGGACATCACCTTGATGGCCTCCACACGACCTGATGCACCCTCCACCCTTGCTCGCTCGCTCTTGATGAGGAAAACATCGGTGGCGATGTGCCAGATGATGACGCCTTCCTGAAACTCGACACCGAGGAATTCCTCGAGTTCTGGGAACGATTTATTTTGCTCCAGTGCCTCCTGGCCCCACTTCTTCCTGAGAACTCCTAATGCGTTCCACCTCCCCTTCTTGTACAACCGTGCCATGTGTTTGATGGTATGCTCCTTCACAAGCTCTGAGATCTCGATAGATCCCGAGTAATGCTTCCTGTTCCACCACTCCCCGAGCCCCACCATCTTGGCCAACCTACCAAGCAAAGGGCTAGCCAGGTTGTTGTCACGGCGAGTGCAAAAGTGCAACATGTTGTACTGCCCCAAGGTGCGGGTGCCTGTCCACCTCTCCGATCTGTAGCTGCTACCTCCTCCAGTGGTTGCCTTGATGAGCCGGTGAAGAGATGCAACCGCACGCCGTAGCCGGTCCCATCTCGCGGTGCATAGGGCTTCGTAACGGAGCCAGCTCCAGCTCGTGGTACATAGGAATGCAAATGCCCAGGTGGACCCTACAGCATTCAACAGGGAAGTTGTCTCCATGAACAAAGCACTGCACAACAACACATAGGTGATGGCAATGTCAACTCTGCTGTGCCCAACTTTGCTGCTGAACTGAAAAAGCAGAAGGGAGGCGACGATGGCAAGGGGCGAGATGACCCGAAGGCAGTAGCCGAACCAGGTGTGGATCACAGCCGCCTTGGTGTACAAGATGTCATACATGAGCGAGAGCTCCATCTCCATCAAACCCCAGATCATATCAATTTTCCCAAGCATTTCTGTGGTGTCTCGATATTCTGAATCCCCGTCGACTGAAGAATCAACTATGGCACGCTTGCAGATGTGGAAGAGCGAATGAGCTCGACGGAGAACGAATTCCTCGTCTTGGTGATCTCCCGCCTGATCCTGGGGGTGGAAATGGTTATGCCTGGTGGGTCGTTCCTTCTTGAGGGAGCTCCGGATGCTGTCCAGATTGCTGCATTTGAGTGCCCACGTCCTCTCCCCGTACTTGACAGCACCGACAGTGAACATCAAGGTGGCAGCAAGCACGAGGAAGTTGCCGTTCCCAGCAATATGCTTGTACAAGACATAGGCCGCTCCGAGTACCTGCACAACAAGGGTTTGGAGGTGCCGGAGCCAGAGCTGATTGTCCTGAAGAGCATAGGCAGTGATGTTGTCTGGTCCGCCAAGGTGCAGCAGGAGGAAAGGCGACCAGAATGCGACAAGGTGGTGGTTGGATGGTGCGCTGCTGAGGGATAGGTGGCCGATGGCATATATGGCAGTGGAGTCGGCAAGGAGGTACGCCAGCCAAAGGAGTATCCTCGGCATGGAGGAGCTTTGACGCCGACGGATCCCGGCAAAGACGGAGAGGACGATCTGGAGCGCGAGGCTCAGGAGAAGCAGGATCTGGGTCGCCCAGTGGTTCCAAAGGTTCAGCGGCGCTCTCGCCATTACTGCAGCTCCTGTGCGCAGTGCCTGAAATGAATTTTCACCGGAGGATCGATGGTGGGATATACATAGGCACCTAATTAAGAGGCCAAATTACATCAGATCGACCAGAAAATTCAAAAGTGAGGTTGTATGCATACCGGGTAGAAGTAGCGTAGGTCCAACGGATCAAGTGTGCAAGACGAAGAGGAGAGTAAAGTGACAGTCGCACTATCACTAGCAACTCCCGAGTAGCTCTAGCTAGTCTCAGTATGGAGGTGGCTAACTAGTGGAACATGAAACTGGCTTACTGGCAAGAAGGAGGTGAGCAATCATATACTCCACGGGGACAAGCTTTACGGGACGGAGGGAGTACATCGTCATCTCCCATTGTTCTGGTTAGCATTTTGTTATTGTTGGTACCATGTTGGTGTACAAGCTTGCAATCGACCAACCAACAATACTATATGTGTGTGATTCCATCTTCATGGTTCCATTCCATCCAATCAAGCAAGACAATACCACATATATATATAGAGTATTAAAGAAGATGAGGCTCTGTCTTGCGTTGTGTTGTATACATAGATGCCAAGATCCAACATAGTATTATTGTTGGGCAACATGTTAGGCCATCCTGTAGATCACAGTTGCATTGCATTTGGATGATAGGATTAGACTAGGAAATTAAACTGCTGCAGGCAATTATTAGCCGTGGAGGAGTGAGGGAGGGAGGGATCCCAGGCCAGCGGAGCGCCTGCTGCTCGCGGCTGGCTAGGCGAGAAAGATTTGGCGTAGATTTGGAGAAATTTTGAGAAATCAAAACCAGTTTAGATTCAAAATTTACCTAGGATTCCAAAGAATTCAGAGTTTAATTAATTTACCCGGGGTCCGAAGAATACGCGGCGGCGTATCGCATCTGCGATGGGAAAGCGAGCGGCGGAGAGTGGGAAGTTTCCGTCGGCGAGGCTCCGGCGCCAGCCATTGAAGTCGGCGACCACCGTGGCTCCGCAGAAGCTGCGCGGCGCGGCCAGGAGCCCCTCGTGGTTGCCGCCATGGACCCGTGGTGGTCCGGGGAAGAAGGGAGAGACTGGGGATCGATAGACTCGTTGCTGACAGAATGGTCCCACGGCAAACAGAAAAACGATTTTATTGCTACGAACGTTCTTGCTGGTAGGCCCCACACGTCAACGGCACAAGAAGGTGGGAATATCTGGTGGAAACCAGGTTATAGTGAAAACCACATTATATATATATATATATATATATATATATATATATATATATATATATATGATTAATTCAGTATATTGAGAAGGGGGTGCTCTATTAGCATATGAAATTCCAAGTTCAAACACAAATTTGTAAAAAAGCAAGTGGAGGGAGTAGTAATTAACAGTGACGTCTGCTATTCGGCACTATGGTTGCTGAATTTTCCAAATCTTCAAAACAAAGCTTCCACAAGGCTTTCATTGTTTGGAATGTTTTTGTTCTTGTATTGAAAACTTGATCATAAATTAAAAAAATGTTCTTGTTTTTGAATTGTTGGTCATGTATTCAAAATTTGTTCGTCTTTAAATTTTGTTGGGATTTTTTTTAAAATCTCCATTTCGAATTTTTTTCTAAAATTTCAAAATATGTTTGTGATTGAAAAAATTGTTCTGGTTTTACAATTTTTGCTCATAATGCGAAAAATGTTCATATTTACAAAAATGTTCAGAATATTAAAAATTGTTTCTGTTTTCATATGATGTTCACATTTTCAAAAAAGTTTTTCGGAATTTTAAAAAATGTTCCTCCTTCTCATTTTTTTTCAATAGTTCAAAAAATGTTTCCATTATCAAAAACTGTTCAGAATATTAAAAACTGTCTCACAAATTCAAATACTATTTGTGTTTTCACAAAATGTTCGCGACTTTTGAAAAAAGTTCAACAATTGAAAAAGAGTTCCAATTATCCAATTTTGGTCTCAAAATTCAATAAGTGTTTGAGTTTTTAAAAAAATTCAGGAATTTCAAAAAATGTTTGTACTTTTCAAAAAAAATTGTCGTAAAATGTTTTATTTTATTTTTTGAAAATTTGAAAAATTGTCCGAGTTCTTCAATAAGTTATTGGATTTCAAAGATGGTTCATTGTAAAAAGGAAATCACTATTTCTGAATAAAGTTAAAAAACCAAAAACCTCTCCAAATTCTGCGTTGGAATTAGTTCATAGAAAATCACGACCCCCCTCTCCGGATTATGCTCCACTGGTTAGCTGCTTTCATACGCAAGATGGAGGTCAAGAGTTCGAGTCATAGCAAGGATATTTAGCGCGCTTCCTTTTTTCTTTTTCACATCGCTGCACTACTGTAGGCGCGCTCGCTACAGCGCCGACTATTGGGACGGCCCAGTTGTGGGGTCCCTGCATGCGTCGTGTGGCTGTTCGATGCAAAACGCGTCGAATAGGAGCTCCCGATATCTTCGGCCTCCGCATGTTCCTGCTCCGTGATATCATTAAATGCACATAGCTCGCGTTCACTCTCGGCCATGTTGTTGATGGGCGGGGAGAGGTACGTGCAAGGCCCTATTGGTTGCATGGCAAGGGGTGTAGGTTGGGGGAGACGTTCTGGTTCCAGGAGCATTTGTTCCTGGATGAACAGTAATACAAAAAAAAAGTAAAAATTGTTTTCAAGAAATTCTGAAGTTTTTTGTGGATGTTCATGTTAGTGTCGCAAGCATGCTTGACAATTCTCATGCAAAACGAAGCAGTAATTTTTCAATGGTGAAAAAAAAAATTTGGGT
Organism: Triticum dicoccoides; assembly: GCF_002162155.2. Lineage (NCBI taxonomy): Eukaryota > Viridiplantae > Streptophyta > Magnoliopsida > Poales > Poaceae > Triticum > Triticum dicoccoides. The sequence goes on along the minus strand of NC_041382.1, from coordinate 9,957,855 downwards.
TAACATTTGGTGTTCAATTTTTTTTCACATGCCAAAATGTTTAACCATTTTGCCTAAAAGTTTGCCGGTAGCATTTGGATGTGACTATGAATACATAAAAAAATGTTGGGATTTTTTTGGACATTTCCAAAATCATTTTCGTGCTTGGGAACACGTGCTCCCAGGAGCCAAATTGGATTTTTGTGTAGGTTGCAGCAATTTGTGTGGTGCAGTGTGCTGTGGCCCGTTGGGAGGCGCCTAGGCGATGCCACACCGTGGACGCGAGGGACGGCGACACATGGCTACGGGGAAGCGCACATGGATGCATGTCGGCCCAGGACGGCGACACACACTAGATAGGGGCTGGGTATTGTCCTGGCACACGAGGCTATAATATTTATAGCCCTTCGGCGGTGCGGTGTTGATTGGCCGCTGGAACTTGGTACGGCGCGCATGACGGTTGTACATGATATGTTTGATGAAATTCCTCCTAAGAGAGAGGCAGAACATGATGAGGTAGACTGCCGCATGTGTTTTTTTTTTCATTAAGACCACACCATGTCATCAGTTGTTTTTTGTCAAATCTGGTTTTGGAAGACAAGGGACCAAAAGTGTGTGATTATTTTTTGGGGACGAAATGTAAACTATGCGATAATTTGAGAGAACAAAAGTACATTTTTCTCCTTTTTTTATTGCTCATGTTTGATCCAACTAAGTACTGCTTTTGACATGTTTATACTATCGTGGAGAGCAACGTCAGGTTAGCTCGCCAATATAATTAACCCTGATTGAACTAGGCAGCACAAAATAGGCCCGGTGCTGGTAGCAGATTGGGGTTCACGTAGCGGAATGCGGATAGCGGACGATATTCTGGGTGCTATGTCCATGTAGTGAAATTAAAAAGACACTAGATTATTGTTTATATTTCTAGTTCATTAACAAAAAATAATGATATTTAATTTGAGCAATAGTGGATGCTATTGCGGACGCTATTTTCGCTATTTGAAACTTTGTCCAGTGAAGACCATACTTCAGTATTAGGTCATGAAGAACAAAAAAGGAGTGAATATTGTGTAATTTCCTATTTGTAAAATCAAGGATATCAGTATTATTTTCATCACAAAAAGGATATCAATATTCACTAGTGCAGAACCGGGCAATAACACTGGTTCGTAAGGCCCTTTAGTGCCGGTTCGGTAACCGACACTAAAGTGTGGGCACTAAAGCCCTCCCCCCTTTAGTACCGGTTCAGCATGAACCGGTGCTAAAGGGCAACCACGTGGCACGAGCCAGCTCCGGGGGTGTGTAGGACATTAGTACCGGTTGGTAACACCAACCGTTACTAAATGTTTGGGTGTGTTTTGGTTTTATTTTTTATTTTTACTTTATTTTTATGTTTTCAATTTAATTTAATAATTGTTTTACATTATAATGAGTTGTTAAATCATTAGGTGAAAGTACCGCAGATTAGTTTGACTGGATGCATGTGGATCCTAGCTAAGTCATCAAGTATATGCCATATCCGTATTATATATACTTGATCACCTAATTAAGTGATCGAGGTAATATGGATATGGCATATACTTGATCACTTAGCTAGAATCCATCCAGTTGAAACTAATTTGCGGTTTCTTTCATAAATGATATAATAACTCATCATCATCATCATCATCATCATCATATTAATATAAAAACTCTTGCATCATATATATCATCACCAACAACAGTTTTCATAGCTAGCTAAAAATCATCATATAATAGTCGTCTCATTACCACTACTTAATCATCATATAGTCATTACCGCTATCTAATCACCACCAACACTAGCTTAAAGAAGAAACATTCATTTGTACCAGAAGCAAAGATATCATCGAGTTTAACATGGTAATGATATTATAAGCGTTCATAACACCATAAAAGCAAATCATTCTTTGAGATTAAGTTCAGCACGAAGAACACGGATATGAGAGGACAAGTACTAAGAGCATGAACCAGCTAATCACTCATGCTGCTCTTTCTCAGGTAAAAAAGCATAGAACATGTATAGCTTTCCCGATTCATCATATTGGAGCATGCAGATGAACATGTCTCCTAATCGTGGGTTGCGCTTCTGATTGCTGCCCCTTAGTACTTCTCTGCGATCGTTCACAATTTTGCTCCAGTCTTTTACTATTAAGCATTCCTCGCTATTAGAAATCCTGAATGCGCTAAAGTGCATCGTAGGATATCTTGACCGTAAGCTAACAATATTCATGGTACCTTTAGTCTCGATCCAATCAGGCACAACATTCATCGGAAGTCCCTGTTCAAGAACATCATATAGTAACATACTTAGTAATGAAGTTTAGCTTAAAAAAATAATGTATGCAAAAGATGCACTGAGGAGAAAAAGTAGAAATCTTACCATCTTTCCTAAATATATGTGACCGTAGTTCAGTACGAACACTATTGGTCGCACATTTTGAGTACTAACATTTCTAAATGCAGTAAAAAATTTGTCTTGACAGCATCAAGATCCTCAAGCCATGAAACATAATGACTTGTCTCCTCGCAGTTTAGTTCAGCCCCGGGACAGTGGACGGTCCTGTCTACCAAGCGTCGAACATGTTTGCTTGATTAGAAATAAGCTGTCAATATAAATTACTTATCAACTCTTTTTGAATAAACAATATCGAAGACATAAATATGGTTGAGAAACTCACATAATGATAGAACTGGAGGCGTCTGCACATCGACCCATATGTCTCTATTACCTTCAATATCATCTTCCGGACGAATATCAAAGGTGATAACCATATCAGGCTCAAATACATAAGCCTTGCATAGTGCTTGCCAAGTTTTGCATTCAAAATAGGTGTATGTGTCTGCATTGTATAATTTGATGTTGAAGGTATAACCATGCTCGGTCTTCAAGTAAACTTCTTTGATCTCCATAATTTTGTTAGGATTGAAATCTATCTTATCCAAGACAAAAATTCTTGCATGGCAGGGAATACGCTAGTAGAACAGTGAAAAAAATTAAAATTAAAAGTTGAAGCAAATGAAGCATAAGTGATGCTTAATTATGAAAAAAGACTTGTCGTTCTGACTTACTGTATCCACTTCGAAGTTCTCATCCAGCTTGATGTTGAAGCGCCTATCATCAACTAGAAAATTTCTGCCGCACAGGCCGCGCTGGTCTTCGCAGTATTCGCACATAATGAAATCGTGTTCATCATCAGACGACATTCCTATGTTCATAGGTGAAACATTAAACACTTATTAGTTCTATTAATTCAACTAATTCAACTACTTCTGTTAATTCAACTAGTTCAACTAATTAATTCAACTAATTCTACTAAGCACTTACAAAAAATATACCTAAATAAAGTAGCTCAACTAATTCAACTAACTAGTTCAACTAATTAATTCAACTAAACTAGTTCTATTAATTTTCTTACTAAAAATAAGGTAGGTAGTTCTATATATTAAAATGTTAATTAGATAATCAAATCTCATATAACTAAATTAAATATTAAACACTTACTAGTTCTATTAATTCAACTAAATAAACTAGTTCTATTAATTCAACTAAATAAGCTAGTTCTATTAATTCAACTAAATAAACTAGTTCTATTAATTCAACTAAGCATTTACTAAAAATAAACTAGTTCTATTAATTTCTTACTAAAATAAAGTAGGTAGTTCTATATAGTAATATTTTGATTATATCATCAAATCTCATATACCTAAATTTTCTTACTAAAAATAACTAGTTCTATTAATTCAACTAAGAATTTACTAAAAATAAACTAGTTCTATTAATTTTATTACTATAGTTTTTCTGCTATAGTTTTTTTCTTTTCTGCTTTTTTCTTTTCTGCTTTATTTATTTTCATCTATTCATTTATTTTTATATACCATGCCAAGTTGATGGTTGAAAGTTGATGGCGTGGCTTTGAATGGTGCATACTGAATGCACAAAAAGTCTGGAGTTATAATAAGTTTAAAAAAATGAAGTGCCGGTGTAACAGATGAGTTCTCGTCTGAAACCCTGATACTCCGAAAGAGATTGTCCAGTTTGTACACGAAGTGCGTCCAATTTTTGCCGTGACCCTCTCTACTCTTTCACACATGCTATGCGGGTGAAATGATGATACCATGCCAAGTTTCAACATTTTCACAGTTCATTTTGTAGTGATTTTCAATTTCACGGTCATTTAGCTCTCTAAACAATTAGGTAAATGACTCAAAAACAGCAAATGATGTCGGAACATGTTGGAAATTGATGACGTCGCTTTGAATGCTGCATACTAAACACAAAAGAAGTCCGGAGTTCAAATAAATTTAAAAAACATTGAAGTGCCCGTGTAACAGATGAGTTCTCATCCGAAACCCTGATACTCCGAAAGAGATTGTCCAGTTTGTACACGAAGTGCGTCCAGTTTTTGCCGTGACCCTCTCTACTCTTTCACACATGCTATGCGGGTGAAATGATGATATATACCATGCCAAATTTCAACATTTTCAAAGTTCATTTTGTAGTGATTTTCAATTTCACGGTCATTTAGCTCTCTAAACAATTTGGTAAATGACTGAAAAACAGCAAATGATGTCAGAACATGTTAGAAATTCATGACGTCGCTTTGAATGCTGCATATTGAACACAAAATAAGTCCGGAGTTCAAATAAGTTTAAAAAACATTGAAGTGCCCGTGTAACAGATGAGTTCTCGTCCGAAACCCTGATACTCCGAAAGAGATTGTCCAGTTTGTACATGAAGTGCGTCCAGTTTTTGCCGTGACCCTCTCTACTCTTTCGCACATGCTATGCGGGTGAAATGATGATACCATGCCAAGTTTCAACATTTTCACAGTTAGTTTTGTAGTGATTTTCAATTTCACGGTCATTTAGCTCTCTAAACAATTTCGTAAATGACTAAAAAACAGCAAGTGATGTCAGAACATGTTGGAAATTGATGACGTCACTTTGAATGTTGCATACTGAACACAAAAGAAGTCCGGAGTTCAAATAAGTTTAAAAACATTGAAGTGCCCATGTAACAGATGAGTTCTCGTCCGAAACCCTGATACTCCGAAAGAGATTGTCCAGTTTGTACACGAAGTGCATCCAGTTTTTGCCGTGAGCCTCTCTACTCTTTCGCACATGCTATGCGGGTGAAATGAAGATATATACCATGCCAAATTTCAACATTTTCACAGTTCATTTTGTAGTGATTTTCAATTTCACGGTCATTTAGCTCTCTAAACAATTTGGTAAATGACTGAAAAACAGCAAATGATGTCAGAACATGTTGGAAATTGATGACGTCGCTTTGAATGCTGCATACTGAACACAAAAGAAGTCCGGAGTTCAAATAAGTTTAAAAAACATTGAAGTGCCCGTGTAACAGATGAGTTCTCATCCGAAACCCTGATACTCCGAAAGAGATTGTCCAGTTCTTACACGAAGTGCGTCCAGTTTTTGCCGTGACCCTCTCTACTCTTTCGCACATGCTATGCGGGTGAAATAATGATACCATGCTAAATTTCAACATTTTTACAGTTCATTTTGTAGTGATTTTTAATTTCACGGTCATTTAGCTCTTTAAACAATTCGGTAAATGACTGAAAAACAGCAAATGATGTCAGAACATGTTGGAAATTGATGACATTGCTTTGAATGCTGCATACTGGACACAAGAAGTCCGGAGTTCAAATAAGTTATTAAAAATAAAAAAGAGGTGCAATGCTGGTTAATTTGCTTCAAGCCTTTCGGAATAGCGTAGACGGCACTGCACATAGCTTAGTGCAATCTATGCTATTCCGAAAGGCTTGAAGCTAAGCAACGTGCATGTGAGCATTGCGCCTCTTCGTCATTTTTTCTGCACTCACAGCTTATAAACCGCTCATGCTGCCTCTCTCTTGGCGAGGTGGGACTAAAAATTAGCTTACTAAGAAACTCTAGTACCGGTTCATGCCATGAACCGGTACTAAAGGTCTTCGTGGGGGCCCCAGCCTGACCATAGCCGCACTGGCCTCATTAGTACTGGTTCATGGCATGAACCGTTATTAAAGGTGTAACATCCCAAATTTTCAATTTGGTATGTTATACATAGGTCATCCATGCATACACTAGTAGAAAAAGGGTCAAACGTGAAGCACATTAGTGCCGGTTTGTAAAAAACCCGGCACTAATGTGATCAATAGTGCCGGTTCGAATGGCTATGCATTAGTGCTGGTTCGTAATGAACCTTTAGTACCGTTTCGTGCCACAAACCGGTACTAAAGGGGTGGTGGCAGGCTGGCGTCAGGCCAGGGCCCCACGAGCCCCTTTAGTGACGGTTTGTGACACAAACCGGTACTAAAGGTCTAACCTATAGTACCGGTTTGCGTCACCAACCGGCATTACAGAGTCTTAACCTATAGTCTCGGTTGAAGACACAAACCGGCACTATAGGGAAATTTTCAAACTCTACCCCCCCCCCCCGGTGTATCGCCATTTCAGTTTTGAAAAAATCAAAAGAAAATGATAAAAACTTCAAAAAATAAAATCCTTCGAGAGGTAGTTATATTACTACATCTACTAGTTAGGAAAATTTGAAAACTTAAATTTGGACATGTTTTGCAAAAAGTGTAGGGAAAATGTAAAACGGCTATAACTTTTGCATATGATGTCGGAAAAAACGTATAATATATCAAAAAATTCAGCACGAAAATCCTCAAATTTTTGCAATCTTTTAGAATCCTCAAATTCCAAAAGGAAAAAAAGATATGGTCAAATTTCAGTTTTTTTTAAAAAATTTGGTTAAATCTGGTCAAACTACTTATTTAAGAAGTATTAATGTTACTACATAATTATTCAAGAATATTAGTGTTACTAAATAATTATTTCAATTTTTTGAATTTTGGTGAAATCTGGTCAAACTATGGTCAAACTGTGGTCAAACTATGGTCAAACTTATTCAAGAAATATTAGCGTTACTAAATAATTACTGTTTTTTTAGAATAATAGTTTCAAACTCAAACGGTGAAATGTGTGACTTCATGCTCAAGCTAAACTCCTGAGGGTTAATAGGATTAACATCTTACTATTGTCAGGAAAACAATAAATGCAGACTTGGAAACGAAGGAGAATAGAACCCGAAAGTTAAGCGTGCTCGGGCTGGAGTAGTGAGAGGGATGGGTGACCGGTTGGGCAATTAGATGATTCGGAATGAGTGATCCACAGTTGAGCAGTTAAGAGAGGTGATTAGAGACTAAATCATCAAATAATTCAGAAAAATTAACAATCGAAAAAAATCAAATCTTTTTTCCAAGATTTTCAAAAAAAACCTTCACCAACCGGTACTAAAGGTCCCCCATACCAGGGCGTGAGCTCACGCCATGTGGTGGCACTTTAGCGCCGGTCCGTGCCGAACCGGTACTAAAGGGGGGGCCTTTAGTGCCCACACTTTAGTGCCGGTTCCATAACCGGCACTAAAGACCCTTACAAAACGGTTTTAAAGCTCCGTTTTCTACTAGTGATATCATATTTTTATTGCATTTTCGCTCTGCAATCCTCGAAATCCTAAGCAACTCAAGGACCCTTGGAGTGAGTTGAGGATTCTCCAGGTTTTCATATTTGATTTTTATCAAATAATGAAACGAGGATTTTGATTTTAATTATTTTTCTCTCTGAAAAATATTTCATATTAAAAGATATGAGAGGAGATAATATGAATTCTCCAAAATAATTGAAATATTGGAGGAAAAATATTAAAATCATTTATTTGATTTTATTTGCATTAGAAAAATTGCACGTCTTCAAAATTTCATTTTAGGGCCAAGAAAATGTTCATCTCGTCCTAAATACTTTATTTAGACGGTGAAAATTTGTTTTGACATTTTTTGATTTTTATTTTATTTTCTAGGATTTTATTTCTGTCGACGAAATTATTTAAAAAAAAAACTCCCGCGCCTGACTGGGCCGAAACCCAGCCAGGCCGCCGGCCCAGCTGCCGCCGCCACCGCCTCCCCGCGCGCGCGCCACCGCCTCCGCCAACCCGGACTTGGAGTCCGAGCCGGACTCCTCACCGCCGCCGCTGCCTTGCCCCCTCCCCCAAGTAGTCGCCCCCCTCTTTA
>NC_041382.1:9939542-9949194 GCF_002162155.2 Triticum dicoccoides | reverse complement strand
GCCGCCCCAAACCACCACCACCGCAGCCGCCCTCACCCGCACCTCGAGCCGCCGCCGCCACCGCTGCTTGCCGCCGCCCGTGAGCCGCCGCCCCGTTGCCCCGCCGCCTCACCGAAGGTACCGCGCCGGATCCGAGACCGCCGGTTTTTTAAAAACCGTTCGGTTTTTTAGAGACCCTAGATCCGTATTTTTCGGTCCGTCGGTTTTTTTTGGTTTTTCTATTTAGCGAACGTTCATCCGTATGTTCTTCTTAGTGAACGGTTTTCGCCCGTTAGATAGAGTTAACGATCGTTCGTTCGTTAGTCTGTTCATCAGTTTTCTTTTTATCGGATTTATCTGCGATTTTTCTCGATCGCGATTTCTGATCCGATCTTAGTTACTGTTTATCGTTTCGCTCGTTTGTCGGAATCAGGCGATTCAAGCGCCTAGATCTTCGTCTCGAAACCCTCTTTCTGTTTAATCAACTTGAACAAGATTCCGGTACTGTAAAATTTGACCTTAGTTCAGATTACTAAACGGATCTTGTTTCTTTCGCCGTTTGAGTTTCGTTGCTCCGTTTGATTTGATTCTTTTTACATATCGGAGTTCTTAAGTTGAACTTTCTGGTCAACCCCTCGTATTTGAGTTTTGCTTGTGCATCTTTGCTTGTTGCTTATGTATGTTATTGTTTGTTTGCGACAGAACACCCGGAGTGCGAAGCGTGCTACTACGAATCCCTAGGTTTTGTGGATTGTCAGCAAGGCAAGTAACACTTTGATCATACTCTTTTAATACCCAGTTTTTATGCATTAGTTTCAATCCTCAAAAAATGCATGATTAGGACATCATTAACTTGTGGGTCGGGATGTAGTTGTTGAGGTAGAATCTATTACCCTGTTACTATCAAACCCTTGGGAGTTACTTCTACGCGTTGCTTATATTGCTATGCTATGCTCGTAGACGTGGTTTGGGTTTGAGAGTATTCATGACAGATGTGAGATTGTTAATTAATGGTTCAACTTAAGGTGGCAACTTAAATTAACATCTGGGTGGATTGAGGCACCTGGGGAACCCAGTGTTGTCTGGGTTTTTTTTTGGAAATCCAGGGATACCCGTGTGATCTTCCTATGGACCGCCACCCAGGCTCAAAGGGAACTGATATGATTCATGCTAGAAGCTTCCGTGTGCAGCCACAAGCTATTATGGGCTCTAGCATAGTTGAGTAAGTTACGTGAAGCTCTTGAAGAGGTAGATCAGCAGGTAGTGGGTTTTGTAGGTTTGGTATGGTCTATCCGGAGTAGAGAGTTAATGTTTCTGAAAGACTGTGTCTCGGTCATCCATTTCTCAAACACCATGTAGTGCGAGAAATCCAACGGAGGCGACCGAGTCTTGTGGCGAGAAGTGCGCAAACCTCTGCAGAGTGTACAATCTAATCATGATTAGCCGTGTCCCCACTTATGGACAATCTTGAGTATCTAGTACTTGGGTTATCACATGTATCTCATCACTCTTAATTAATATTGTTGGGTTGTTAGTTACTTTAATTGGGATTGAGTTGGGGTTACCTTCTCAATATTTGTTCAACTACCATGATAGTTAAATTAAAATATGTTCCTTTGTTGTAGGGAAAATTGGCTTTTCGCAAAATATAACCATAGAGCTTTCCACCAGCCAAATATGCATGTAGTGATAGCATTATTCTGTTCTTGCTCTACTGTGTTACATTGCCAGCATATTCCATGTGCTGACCTGTTCTCGGGCTGCAACGTATTATGTTGCAGACTTTTCAGACGAGGAGTAAGGTTCGTTAGGTCGTTTCCGTGCAGCTCAGCTATGTCATTGGAGTTGATGGACTCACTTTATCTTCCAAGCCTTCCGTTGTTATCGCATTAGATGGCCTTAAGCCATTTTATTTTAGTAAGTTCTCTTTTGAGACATTCGATGTAATAAGTCTGTGATTGCTACTCTGTTTTAAATTCTTCAAGTACTGTGTGTGTCAGCATTACCGATCCAGGGATGACACTGAAGCACAGAGACTTGACTGTTTGAGGTCAGGTCGCTACAAGATGATATCAGAGCACACGTTGAGTGTAGGACATGACCACTAAGATAAACCATAGGCCACACTTCTCTTCTCATTTCTGACTCCTCTCCATTTTCTACTCTTTAGGATGGCGGATGCAAGGGACAAGTTTGCACAACCGGATGAAGACACACCATTTGGACGCCACCTGAAGGAAGTCACTAGGTACTTGAACATTGGGATACCAAGCTTCACCGGGACGTATAACGCCACCTTACTAGAGGAGGAGCGCTGGATGATTCAAGTACAAGTTCCAGGAAGGACCTTCCCACCAGTAACTAAACCCATAGAGTTTTCCTTTGATGCACCAACCTGGAGTTTAGGAAAGAGTATGGCAGCTCACATTACCATGGGACGCATTGGAGAAGTCTACAACAGGGAACTCAAGGACACTATGTACCAAATATGTCGGCGCCGAGACAAGCAATGGGAAGTAATCAGCACCAAGAAGGATAGATCCATTGCAGCTTTCATCCAGGAGTTAGACTAGCACATTCAACGTCAGGAGAACCAGATGTGCGCGAACATGATGGACTTGAAGAAGGCGAAGACTAGGATCATCGAACTGGAGGAAGAACTCAAGTTTACACGCAATGGATATGAGGAGGAAATTAAGACACTACTGGAGAAGAATGACGACATAGTTAAGAAGATCGGAGTATTCATGGGAGGACCAGCACCGGGAGTAGAAGATGATGATTCCACTTGCCCGGACAACTACATCATCATCGACGACACTGATTCCATCCTAGTGGGGATGACTTTGAAGACGAAGCTGGAGCTGACATCATGGAGTCTTCCACTGATCAAAATTTCTAGATGACCACCATATATTAGTAGTATTCCCCCATGTATTTAGTAGTAGTTGAGCACTTTTGTGATAGTTCTAGACCGCTTGTATGCCCTTGCTTGATTGATTGAGTGAAATGATTGCGTTTGTCTCATGTGCATATGGGCAGTGCTTTCTCATTAGACCCCCTTTTATATTCTGATATCTTCCATCTAAACCCATCAGATGCCTCCGAGACGTGACCCCGGTTTTGTTTTCCCACCGGAGCTCACCGAGTTGATCCAGCAGCAGAATAATTTGATGCAATTGCTAGTTCAGAACCAGGGCAACAACAATAATAACAACAACAACCCGCCACAAGTGGACAACCTAGCCCGCTTTCTAAGGTTACAACTGCCGGTGTTTTCCAGTAGCACCGAGCCTATATAGTTGCAGATGATTGGCTCCGCAGGATTGGAAGGGAGTTAACCACTGCGGGATCCAATGATGCTGAGAAGGTGCATTTTGCCGCACACCAGTTGGATGGACAAGCAGCATCGTGGTGGGAGAATTACACTGTCACCTATCCCATAGCCACGGTTACATGGGACCAATTTCAGCAAGCTTTCCGCACAGCTCATGTCTCAACTGGAGCTATGTAGATGAAAAAGCGGGAGTTCCGCAACTTACGCCAGGGGAACCGTACTGTGGCTCAGTACGTGGATGAGTTTAGCAAGTTATCTGATACGTCTCCGTCGTATCTACTTTTCCAAACACTTTTGCCCTTGTTTTGGACTCTAACTTGTATGATTTTAATGGAACTAACCCTGACTGACGCTGTTTTCAGCAGAATTGCAATGGTGTTGTTTTATGTGCAGAAAACAAATATTCTCAGAATGACCTGAAACTCTAGGGGACATCTTAGAAAAAATAATAAAAAATCCTCGCCAAAGATGAAGACCAGGGGGCCCACACCCTTCTCACGAGGGTGGGGGGCGCGCCCCCCCTAGGGCGCGCCCCCTACCTCATGGGCCCCCTGGATGCCCTCCGACGCCAACTCCAACTCTATATATTTGCTTTTTGAGAGAAAAAATCAGAGAGAAGAAATCATCACGTTTTACGATACGGAGCCGCCGCCAAGCCCTAAAACCTCTCGGGAGGGCTGATCTGGAGTCTGTTCGGGGCTCCGAAGAGGGGGATTCGTCGCCGTCGTCATCATCAACCATCCTCCATCACCAATTTCATGATGCTCACCGCCGTGCGTGAGTAATTCCATCATAGGCTTGCTAGACGGTGATGGGTTGGATGAGATTTATCATTTAATCGAGTTAGTTTTGTTAGGGTTTGATCCCTAGTATCGATTATGTTCTGAGATTGATGTTGCCATGACTTTGCTATGCTTAATGCTTGTCACTAGGGCCGGAGTGCCATGATTTCAAATCTGAACCTATTATGTTTTCATGAATATATGTGAGTTCTTGATCCTATCTTGCAAGTCTATAGTCACCTACTATGTGTTATGATCCGGCAACCCCGAAGTGACAATAATCGGGACCACTCCCGGTGATGACCATAGTTTGAGGAGTTCATGTATTCTCTATGTGCTAATGCTTTGTTCCGGTTCTCTACTAAAAGGAGGCCTTAATATCCCTTAGTTTCCAACAGGACCCCGCTGCCACGGCAGGGTAGGACAAAAGATGTCATGCAAGTTCTTTTCCATAAGCACGTATGACTATATACAGAATACATGCCTACATTACATTGATGAATTGGAGCTAATTCTGTGTCACCCTATGTTATGACTGTTACATGATGAACCGTATCCGGCATAATTATCCATCACTGATCCGGTGCCTAAGAGTTTTCCATATACTGGTTCTCGCTTATTTACTTTCCCCCTGCTATTGTTACAATCACTACAAAATACCAAAAACATTACTTTTGCTGTCTTTACTTTTGTTGCCACTACCACCACTATCATATTACTTTGCTACTAAACACTTTGTTGAAGATACTAAGTTTCCAGGTGTGGTTGAATTGACAACTCAGTTGCTAATACTTGAGAATATTCTTTGGCTCCCCTTGTGTTGAATCAATAAATTTGGGTTGAATACTGTACCCTCGAAAGCTGTTGCGATCCCCTATACTTGTGGGTTATCATTATCTCGCTATGCCCCTGATGATGTGGCCACAGACGTCGCGAAGCAAGAGAAGTTTATGGAAGGGCTGAATGATGAGATGAGCATGCAGTTGATGGTAGCAACCTTCAACAACTATCAGGAGTTGGTAGATAAGGCTCTTATGATTGAAGGGAAGTAGCAGCAGATTGAGAGCCGTAAGAGGAAGTACGGACAAGGGAAGTATAACTCAGGAGCTCAGCAGAAACCTCGCCTAACCCCGAACTCGGGAGGACTTGTTCATAACCATGGAGGTCACAACCACACTATAGGAGGATCAAATAATCACAATGGTGCTAAGAATGGAAATGGGAACGGAGCTAACAACAATCAGAACCGCTCCAACCCAGCCACACCCGCCAAAAGAGACCTAAGTCAAGTTACTTGCTTTAAGTGCGGGAAGACAGGGCACTATGCCAATGATTACCCTGAAGGAAGGAATGGAAACGGGAATGGGAGCGCTGGGAAGAAGCCTAATCCATTCAACAAAGGACAAGTGAACCACGTTAACGTGGAGGAGGTTGAAGAGCAGCCGGGCGCGGTAATAGGTAAGTTTTTGGTTAAGTCATTTACTGCTCTTGTTCTTTTCGATACTGGTCATACATATCAAGGGGATTCGTGGATAAGTTTAAACTACCAACCCAAACCCTTAGGACCCCTCTCCTAGTGAGTTCACCTGGAGCAGAGTACATGGCTAGCCGATGGTGCAACCAGATACCCCGAACCATTGGTACACATGTTTTTCTGTCCGACCTAATTATCTTGGAGTCACAAGGATTGGATGTGATATTAGGTATGGACTAGATGTCAAAGTATGGAGGAAGCATTGACTGTGCTAGTAAGTCGATTTATGTCACCACCCCGTAGGGAAAACGGATTAAGTATGTATGTAGGCATGTGCCTAGGAGGAGTCAAGTGAATGCCCTCACGGGAGTTGTTCAGGAGGAAGTACCTGTAGTGAAGGATTTTCCGGATGTTTTTCGAGAGGAGTTACCAGGCATGCCACCGGATAGAGACATTGAGTTTCTGGTAGAGCTATTGCCAGGTACAGGGCCAATATCCAAGAGACCCTATCGGATGCCCGCAAATGATCTAGAGGAAATCAAGAAACAGATCAAGAAGTTATTAGAGAAAGGTTACATTCGAAGAAGCTCGTCACCTTGGGGAGCCCCAGCACTTCTGGTGGGGAAGAAGGATAAATCCCTAAGGATGGTTGTTGATTATCGGGCTTTGAACAAAGTGACGATCAAGAATAAGTACCCACTACCGATGATCAATGATCTGTTTGATCAGCTGCAAGGAGCTAAAGTGTTTTCGAAGATTGATTTACGACCGGGATACCATCAGTTGAAGATTCGAGAGAAGGATATACCAAAGACAACATTCACCATGCGGTATGGACTACATGAAGATACAGTCATGTCGTTTGGACTGACTAACGCCCCTGCCTATTTCATGAGCATGATGAACAAGGTGTTCATGGAGTATTTGGACAAGTTTGTTGTGGTGTTTATAGATGATATTATGGTATACTCGAAGAATGAAGAGGAGCACAAGGAGCATTTGCGTTTAGTTCTCGAGAAACTCAGGGAACACCACGTATATGCCAAGTTCAGCAAATGCAAATTTTGGTTGAAGGAAGTCGGATTCCTGGGACATGTTATATCAAGAGAAGGTATAGCAGTAGACCCCAGCAAGGTTCAGTCAGTAACGGAATGGTTGGCACCCACTTCAGTTAGCGAGATCCGTAGTTTCCTTGGACTCGCAGGATACTACCGGAGATTCATTGAGATTTTTTCCAAGATTGCGAAGCCAATGACTGAACTATTGAAGAAGGATACTAAGTTTAAATGGACAGAAGATTGCGAGGCAAGTTTCCAGGAGTTGAAGAAACGTTTGACTACAGCCCCAGTGCTGACACTGCCAGATATACATAAGGATTTCCAAGTGTATTGGGATGCCTCTCGCTTAGGACTTGGATGTGTGCTTATGCAGGACGGAAGAGTTGTTTCGTATGCCTCACGACAAATAAAACCCCATGAGTTGAACTATGCCACGCATGATTTGGAGCTAGCAGCCGTAGTGCATGCATTGAAGACTTGGAGACATTACCTTATTGGAAACCGTTGTGATGTGTACACGGATCATAAGAGTTTGAAGTACATTTTCACACAGAAGGAGCTGAGCCTTAGATAGAGGAGATGGTTGGAGCTTATAAAGGATTATGAAATGAAGCTACACTATCATCCAGGAAAGGCCAATGACGTAGCCGACGCTTTGAGCCGGAAGAGTTATGCTAACATCCTTGAAAGTAAGGCACTGCCGAAGGAGTTAGTAGAGGATATCATGGAACTTCGATTGGAGATTGTTCCAAGAGGTTTCGTTGCAACAATGGAGGTTCAGTTTACATTGTTGGGCAAGATTCGAGAAGCTCAGAAGGATGACAAAGATATTGCCGAGATAAAAGAGAAGATGAGCAAAGGAAAGGCCAAAGGTTTTCGTGAGGATGAGCACGATACCTTATGGTTTGAGGACCGAGTTTATGTGCCCAATAACCCAGAGATCAGGAAGTTAATACTTTAGGAGGCTCATGACTCACCATAGTCGATACACCCCAGAAACACTAAGATGTATTTGGATTTGAAGGAACGTTTTTGGTGAACTGGTATGAAGAAGGATATTGCCAAGTATGTAGCCGTATGTGATGTTTGCCAAAGAGTAAAGGCAGAGCATCATAAGCCAGCAGGACTGTTACAGCCTATGCCGATACCCGAATGGAAGTGAGATAAACTTGGCATGGATTTTATCACCAGATTGCCCAGAACCAAAGCAGGATATGATTCTATATGGGTAGTAGTTGATCGCTTGACCAAAGTGGCTCACTTTATCCCAGTGAAAACCACGTATACAAGCGCGAAGTTGGCCAAGATATATATGTCCAGGATCATATGTCTGCATGGAGTTCCGAGGACCATTGTATCAGATCAAGGAACACAATTTACTTCAAAGTTTTGGAATCAGTTACACCAAACTTTGGGAACAAGGTTGGAGTTCAGTACAGCGTTTCACCCAAAGAAGGATGGGCAGACTGAGAGAGTTAATCAGATTTTGGAGGACATGTTGAGAGCCTGTGCGCTAGATTATGGATCTAGCTGGGATGACAATTTGCCTTACGCAGCGTTTTCATACAACAATAGCTACCAAGCCAGTTTGAAGATGGCACCGTTTGAAGCTCTGTATGGACGCAGATGCAGAACACCGTTGATGTGGGATGAGGTAGGAGACCGATAGTTGTTTGGACCAGATTTGATCAAGGAGTATGAAGAGAAGGTTAAATTGATTCGTGATAGACTAAAGATTGCTCAGTCCAGGCAGAAGAGTTACACAGACTCGAAACACAAGGAGGTAACCTATGAAATTGGAGACAGAGCATATATGCGAGTATCACCCTTGCGAGGAGTGAAACGTTTTGGAGTTCAGGGAAAGTTAGCCCCGATATTTGTAGGACCATATCGTGTTTTGGAACGGATGGGAGAATTTGCCAACAAGATGGAATTACCTGAGGGATTGTCAGGAGTTCACGATGTGTTCCACGTTTCACAATTGAAGAAGTGTCATGCTGAGATGGCCGATATACCGTTGAGAGATACAGTACCCATGGAGACGTTTCAGTTGGACAGTGAGTTGACTTATGAGGAGAAGCCAGTTAAGATTCTTGAGTTTGCCAGCCGAGTCACCCGCAGCAAGGTTACCAAGTTTTGCAAAGTTTAGTGGAGCCACCATACTGAGGATGAAGCCACCTGGGAACGAGAGGATGATCTACTCAAATACCACCCGCATCTATTTTCTAGCCAACCCGAATCTCTAGGGCGAGATTCATCTTAAGGGGGGGTAGGTTTGTAACATCCCAAATTTTCAATTTGGTATGTTATACATAGGTCATCCATGCATATCATATTTTTATTGCATTTTCGCTCTGCAATCCTCGAAAATCCTAAGCAACTCAAGGAACGTCGGAGAGAGTTGGGAATTTTCCAGGTTTTCATATTTGATTTTTATCAAATAATGAAACAAGGATTTTGATTTTAATTATTTTTCTCTCTGAAAAATATTTAATCTTAAAAGATATGAGAGGAGATAATATGACTTCTCCAAAATAATTGTAATATTGGAGGAAAAATATTAAAATCATTTATTTGATTTTATTTAGATTTTATTTGCATTAGAAAAATTGCACGTTTTCAAAATTTCATTTTAGGGCCAAGAAAATGTTCATCTCGTCCTAAATACTTTATTTAGACGGTGAAAATTTGTTTTGGCATTTTTAGATTTTTATTTTATTTTCTAGGATTTTATTTCTGTCAGCGAAATTATTTTAAAAAAAACTCCCGCGCCCGACTGGGCCGAAACCCATCCAGGCCGCCGGCCCAGCCGCCGCCGCCACCGCTTCCCCGCGTGCGCGGCACCGCCGCTGCCAACCCGGACTTGGAGTCCGAGCCGGAATCCTCTCCGCCGGCGCTGCCTTGCCCCCTCCGCCAAGCAGTCGCCCCCATCTTTATAAGCCGCCGCCCCGCCGCCCCAAACAACCACCACCGCAGCCGGCGCCGCCCGCGCCTCGAGCCGCCGCCGCCGCCTGCCGCGCCT